>NC_079294.1:17203776-17213776 GCF_023638135.1 Falco biarmicus | reverse complement strand
GGCCTTGTATATGTCTTTTCAGGGCTGGGCCCTCGTTCAGTTTACTGAAAGAAAGGTAAAGAAATTTCAGAGCATAAGATTCAGGCTAAATGAATACACACTTCAACAGCAGATTGAGAAAAAGAATTTTGTAAGTGAAACGTGCCTCTTGATTCTGTCTACTGAATTGTTTTGCCAATCTAAAAAGAAACATAAAAGTTACCCATAAATCATGCAATTCTTGATACTGAATACAAGTAAACAGTTCTGTAATATGGGAGCAGCTAGGGAAAGCACTAAGAAAAAAGATAATCAGCCCTGAAGCAGGGAGAAAAAAGAATGTTGTTCAGAAAAGTAGACGTAATCCTGATTTGGGAACTTGAGATGGGCAAGAAAGTCTACAGTATTGATGATAAGCTTAAGACTAATTGTATTGCTAAGGATTCAAAATATTAATTCAAAATTATTTTTAAAAAGCTGTTTCTGTTACTTGAACTTTCACTTCCGCCTAGCTTTCCTAAATAAAACAACAAAAGGGAATAGACACAGCTGCACCTCCTACAGAAGAAGAATTTACACTTCAATTCCCAGTCTAAAATTACTCTGAATTATGGGATTCCACTGTGGAAAAAGTGAAGAATTTGAGGCTTATCATTTGGAGATTACACCTTCAGAGATACTAGAGAGAGAGATAAGAAAATGCTCCCAAATCATAGCATCCAGTAATGCACAGTGGAAGAAACAGGTCTTTTTCGGCTGAAACAAGTTTGCGCATTCCTTAACGACTGACTCTAATCAGGATGAACAAGAAGAAATAGACTTGGAAGTATGACCAAGCTCCTTCTGACACCTCCTGCTTAGAGTCACCTGGAACCATTATATTAATTTCTGTCATCCTATCTCAAAAATGTCCACTGCAAATACCTGGGGTTCAAAGACAAAAAAGAATTAGTGGTGGCCTGAAAAATTTACAAAGCTTGGGCAAAAGAAACATTTATTTTAGAAGACAAGTAAAAGGGAACACCACAAAAGAAGGTTCCTGCTTACCATTTCTGTTGAGTGTCACAACACCCATGGGCATTCAAGTAACTGAAGAAAGCACTTAGATTTAAAACTTTTTTCTATGTAAACACGTTTATGACACTCATAGCTACAAAGTATCAGGGCCAAAGACATCACAGAATTTAAAAAATGCTGGATCTTTACAACTCTGAGTATTCAAAGTAAAAAGAAAACCAAGCAAAATGGAAGAGTAGTAATTCTCAAAAAAAATCAGCATTTTGAAAGTAACACAGAACAAAAGCCAGTACCTGCTTTAAGAACTCCTTTGGGAGAGAAAAGACATATGGATACAGGGTATCTTGTAAGTGCCTACTGCAGAGAATTGCTGTCCCTCTACCTCCCACCACATAAAAATACCACTTGCCAAAATGACTGGTACTGCCTACTGTCAAGCACAGGATCCTAGCTGTTTTTGTCACTTTCTGAAAGTCAACATGTCTTACAGCGTCTTTATTGTTTTCCCATCTTATGGTATGATGGACAGAAGCAACATTTCATCTAGACTGTAACATCTAGGGGGCAGAGTTGGGAGAAACATATTTTCAGTAAATTTTCTGAAACTTACCACGACTAGGGCTGCATTCATAGCTGCAGCAACTGTTATCTAAATTAAACCATTTTATGATTAAGATAAGATCATTAATTGCCCTGGTATGACAATTATCACATTAATACATAATGTGATTCAGCCAAAAAAAAAAAAATTAATCAAACAAGTAATGCTGTAATTGCATGATGGTAAAAACTACCATTTTATTAAAGATCTATTCTGGCACCTACTTGAGGACCAGGTGTCAAATTAAAGCTAACACATGCATTGCACAGAGAACAGTGATTTGGAAAGAACAAATTAATCTACGTTCTGCAGTATTCTCCTGACCCATCTTCATGGGAAGATTGCAGACGAATAAGAGAGTTTTAGCCAAGCAGTGTAAGCTTGTACTTGTCTATTCCAACAGAACTCATGCCGTAAGAGTGAAATTTATATGTACTGGGGAGTGACAAAAGGAAGAAACAGAGATTCTTCTGAACAGCCTATTTGAGACTGTGCAGTGAACACAGGGCCCCCACTCCTACCTGCTCCCCATGAAAGGCACCTTTCTTTCACTTTGTCCTAACAAATACTGAACATTTATATGTGTATACTAAACCAAACCAAACCAAACCCCAACAAATTAAACACTTCACTGCATATACTTCTCCTTGGCAGAAAAGAAGAGAACAAACAACATGTGACAGATATGCAGACATACAACTTAACACAGTACTGGAAGGCATTCAGATATAGTAGGATAAATGAAGGATAAGCTCCCATTGAATGGAGAATAAAGTAAATTGCAGGGAAAAAAAGAAATAGATTTTTTTTTAATCACCCCAAACAGGGCTGTTGAGCCACAAAGAATTTTTTGGGAGAGGTATCACCACAAATTTTGTGTACATGTCAACTAATAATTCCTTAAAAAGAGTAAACAATCAGTAAAATAAGATGCACATCATGTAGACTGGAAATATATTCTCTATTTCACTGGCTACAACTACTGGGAATAGTTTTAATTTTTAATTAAGGAGAAGTACTATAACCCATTTATTAAATATGTTTTGAATAGCTCCATCATGAATTAAGGTCAAAATACAATTTCTAAATTCTCAAGCTATGACGTAAGATTAGCTTTATTGATCTTCTGCATGATTTGTAGGAGCCCACAATCATTATTTTGACAGTTTTATCATACAGTAATAGACTTCCTTTTAGATAATTACAGTTACTACGTTCAATTTCAATCTTCTGTAGGACTTTTCCTTAGATAATCACACCTAGATCATGTTTCTTTCTTTAGTCATACATACAACAAGAAACTTTGGGTAACAGCACTAATTATTTTAACACCGTAATTTTAAGGCTTACCATAACAAGTTCAAGGGTTAATTATACATGAAAACTTTAAAATCTGTTGCTAAATTCATTTTATAAGTAATGAATATCATTTTAGGGAAACAAAAAGCAGAGTATGTAACACTAACAGACCAATAAAGTTATTTAAAATTGTTAAGTTGTACACAAGTCATGTTTCAATTTATACCTGGTTCTCATCCTACCACCATGTCGCTGCTGTCAACACCCTACATCTGTCTTCCTAATAACCTCCCCAATAGGTACCAGCACACTGCTCTTCAGCTCCCCTGTGAAACCACCTCTTCTCCCAGCTGAACAAGTCCCAGTTCCCTCAGCCTCTTCTCACTGGGCAAATGCTGCAGCCCCTTCACCATCTTGGTGGCCCTCCAGTGAACTCACCTCCGTCGACGAACATCTATCTCTCTTGTACAGCTGTGGTTGGACGCAGAAGGAACCCAGAGTTTGGCTGCTGAGCTGCATCAGTCTCAAAGGCATCAAAGAGCATCGTGCTTGGACTGTGCTGTGACCATGAGGCAATGCAACTGAGCAGGGCCAGACTGTCTTCTGCCCCTCCTGCCTGAGGGTTCTACATACATTTTTTGCATAGTCTGGCTACCTAATGTTTAAGTATTCATTTAAAAATTGGAAGAGATCTCAGCTGGCAGCAATATACTTTGTTGACCTGCTTGCAGGTTCCATCATCTCTTGGAGATTGGAGACCCAAGAGAGAAAGAAAAAAAGCAGTTTGTTTTATTTTAACAAAAAGGTTGGAACACCTAAGAAGTTTCAGAGTCACAGATCCCATCAGCGACAGTGGCAATGCCTCTGGCATAACATCTTTAAGAAGGGGAAAAACACCCGTACAATAAATTGCATGTGACGAGAGGGGTAAGCCTATGCGAGAGCAGCAGCCCTGGCGGCACCCAGGGCAGGAGGAGGCCGGGGGGCTCCAGGCGCCGGAGCAGAGACCCCCCGGCAGCCCGAGGTGCAGCCCCCGGTGCGGCAGGCTGTGCCCCCAGCCCACGGAGCCCCCGGGGGAGCAGACACCCCCCCGCAGCCCGCGGAGGGCCCCACGCCGGGGCAGGGGGTGCCCGAGGGAGGCTGTGACCCGTGGGCAGCCCACGCTGGGGCAGCTCCTGGCAGGGCCCGTGGCCCCGCGGGGAGAGGAGCCCGGGCTGGGGCCGGGCTGCGGGCAGGGCTGGGGACCCCGCGGGGACCCCCGGGGAGCAGCCTGGGCCTGAGGGGCTGCAAGCCGTGGGAGGGAGCCATGCTGACGCAGTATGTGAAGAAGTGTAGCCCGTGGGAAGGACTCACCCTGGAGAAGTTCATGGAGAACTGTCTCCTGTGTGAGGGACTCTAGGCTGGGGCAGGGGAAGTGTGTGGAGTCCTCCCCCTGCAGAGGAAGAAGTAGAAGAAATAATGTGTGATGAACTGACTGCAAACCCCATTCCTCATCCCCCTGAACTGCCAGGGGGATGAGATAGAGAAACCAGGAGTGAATTTAAGCCTCGGAAGAAGACAGGGGTGGTGGGAAAATGTTTAGTTTTGGTTTTATTTCTTATTAATGTACTCTCATTTGAATGGTAATAAACTAATTTCCCCAAGTTGAGTCAGTTTTGTCTGTGACAGTAATTGCTGAGTGATCTCCCTGTTCTTATCTTGGCAGAGGAGCTTTTCATGACATTCTCTCTCCCCTGTCCAGCTGAGGAGGGGAGTGACAGAGTAGCTGTGACAGGCACCTGGCATCCAGCCAGGGCCAACCCACCACATACAGTTCTGAGGATGTCAACTATTTGGATCTCCCTTTCAGATTACTCTTCCCGCATTTTGTTGTATAGTCAGCTTTTTAATTGAGATGTCTCAGTAACACCCTTCAGGCACTACATTCAGCACCCTTTTTAGCTTTTAGGCTTTTTGCTCAAGCAGAGTCATTCTGAAGTATAGCAAAGTTGAGTCATTCAATGTTTTTTTAGCTCGTCCAATACAAAGGACATGGATGTTGTAGTTATTCAGGAAAAAACTGGTGGTAAGATGTTCCAGGGATTTAATCCTCATGTTTCAGCACAGTGCTGCATATATGCTACAGGAAGGTTTGAAGAGAAGTTTCAGTTGGTTATTTGCAGTGAAAGGCATTTTTAAAGACGACGGCAAGGCCCATTCCTGCTACTGTTGGTAAGTCACACTGAAGCAGCAATATTTACAGAGATGCTAGTGAATCTGCTATGGAAGGAACACATCTCATGCTAAAGGATGTTTACCTCCTCTGAGTCTGAAGATATCAATTTCTAAAAACAGAAACAACTTACTGTAGTTGAGGGCCATGATCTAAAATCTGAGATGACATTGGTCAAGTAACTCACTGACATGCGATGCTTAATACCAAGCATGTTCTTTGTCTACGTAGGACATAGGCCTTCTCTAATATACTCCAGAAAAAGAAGCTGGAATAGTGAAAAGAAAAGCAACTTTTAGGATTTGAAGGCAAACAGCTTTTCTCAGCAATATTGTCTCAAGAAGAATTCTCTCTAGCACCAATTTATCAGTGCAGTACTGAGGCTGCATTCATCAGACGTTTATACAGAAATGGGAAGACTGAGCCTTGTTCAGTGTTGTACAAAAGCTACCGAATTTTCTCTGAAAAAGTGGACAACAGACTTATAGAGGTTAAAAAGAAAAATTGCCCTTCATTTTGTGTTCATCCATTTTTCCCCTTCTAGCTTAAAAAGGAAGCAGGGAATGAGTACATGTGGATTCAGAAGTGTCTAGCTCTCATAAATCCATGGCTGTCAAGTGTAAGATTGAATCCTTGTCTTTGCTTTGACACAAGCTTTCTACAGGACTGTGGCCAAGTTAATTAACCTGTTCATGGTTCAGTTGTTTCATTTGTAAACTGGGAGTAGTATTTGGACCAAAACTCGAGCATGGCTAGTGACTAAAGTAGTATTTCAAGATCATCAAGAAGGTGGTGTGTACCAGTTGGAAACCCGGTCGTGTCAGCATCATTCACTTCAGTTTTGCATGCTGTCCAGAATCAACGGAAATAAACCAAAGTATTTTCTCACATATAAAAAGAAAAGAAAGACTAAGGGTGCTGACTTTACTAAATTAACATTAGCATTCATGTTGGAAGTATATAATAAAACTAGTCACCCGAAAACTATTCTTTTGCACTGCTGCCTCAGCTTCCTGCTTCTGTTGCACTGTGCTTTTGTCATCCGAGAGTTACTGGGTTGAAAATAAGTTGCTTGCACCTATCCTAAACCACTCCCCAGTTTCTTCAGTAGAAGTTTTAATTCAGTTGCCATTTTTTACTTGTAAGAAAAGTTGGCTTTGAGTATCTACATGACACCTGTTCTGTAACAGTATCCCTACCGGGCAAGACTATTACACGGCAAATTAAAAAAGCAGCTTGTTAACAGTCAATCTAACGTTGAAAGAAAAATAGTTCCCTGCTCCTAAAAAAAGAACAAGAGAAATACAAGCAAGCAGATCAAAAAACTGGAGTGTACTTTTCAGAGGCAGAATGCATTCTGGACATGCAAGCAGAGGAAATTTTGTTTCTCTCTTGAGTATGTAGAATTTGCTTTCATTAGTGCAACTAATCTGCTTTGAAAGCTGTCCCCATCCTACTGGCTTTTCATTCTCACCAAGGTAACTGAAGGAACATAGATGTTTCCTGTAGTCAAGAGAAAGATAAACAGTAATAAGATATCTTAAAAAAAAAAAAAAAAAAACAACCACTATTTTTTTTTTTTTCCAGAGAGGGAACTTCTACCTCTGGGAGCACAGCTTAAACATCTGGTATACTTCCTGCCTCTGCCTTTGTAAAAATATTCTGCACTATCAGTATGAATTCAAAGATAGGAAGATGGAGAAATGGGAAAATTCAGAGTAACTTCAAATACTTGTTTAGAAACAAATACTTGTTTAGAAACACCATCATTGGTCAGTATTAAAAATAACACTTTCTCAAGACACCTTCTGTTTAATATGTGCGCAAATGCAAAGAAACTAATTTATGCAATTCTGTCTTTTTGAACAGTGAAATTAAGTGTCAGTCAATAGAATGCAGACTTAATGGACCACAGTCAGAAGTCACCCAGCAAAATACTCTTGAATTAATTAAAAAGTTGTTGCTTTCTGATACTATTTGGCTTGAACAAAATTTCATCCATGCAGAAAAACACACATAAAGAACACTGCTGAGACCTACCATGCACCTGTAATTTTTACTAGAAGGCAACCTAACGCAATTTAAGTTTTCACATATTCAATAGACATAAAGTGAAGATAGTGTTATATTCAAGATTGTTTTTACAATCAGCAGTATATTGCATTTAGCATTTTCACAGCCCGAAAGCCTAGTGATTGGCCCTGCTGTATGTCTAGATTTGTTAGGCACATAGCAAGTTCTCTTAAATTTGCTGTATTTTAACATAACTCCAGGCTACCAGCCTGAAACCAAATCTTTACTTCTATGGATCGTGTGTTAGTGCACTCTTCTAATTAGTCAATGGTAATACACTTCTGAAAGATGAAGCGTATTCCTACAGTACAGGTAGCAAACACTTTGTAATAAGGAAGAAAGTTAAATAAGACTTATTAAAATATATCTTTTAACTCCTAGAGATTTAAGGAATTTAGAGTCTTCTGTAGGAGCTTCTTTAGAGTTGAAAATAATTTCTAAAAGCAAAATACGAAGCATTTGCTAGCAGAGGTGATAAAACTTTGAAATTAATTTTATGTATGTTAACGATTGTTGACATACCAGGAACTCACATTTAGGCAGTGTTCTCAGAGCGAATAGATTATTTATGTTATGTAGCTGTAAAAATATACTAGACAATTTTGAAGTCAGAGTTTTGAATTACCTTTTATTATACATACTGTCTAAAATTTAATAATTATAATTGTATTTGCAACTTGTAATGCTGCAGAATGCTTGTTTTAGAACTGTTTACTAATTCTTGCCTTCTATCTTTCTGCCTTCACTTGGCAAGTGGACTGTAGATGCATTTCAACAGAAGCAATGGATACTAGCACTTCTCTGCTCAACTGTTCAACTTGAGCATATAAACCGCATCTCATTGCTTTTTTTTAAATATTTCACCAAAAGCTGAGTGTAGAAAGCCTGATGATACTGGTTTATTTTTTAGTTTCTTTTGCAATACCCAAGAGAAAGTAAAGGTAGTTCTGTTACATTAATAATCTATAGCAGGTAGTCATACAGAAGAAGCTTGAGATTGTATTTTACATTATCTAAGTGTAAATTAAAAGAAGGCAGATAAGATTAAAAAAAATTTGTAAGTTTTTACACTTTTTCCCTTTAACAAATTTCTATTCCTGTTTAACATCTTCACCAATGACCTGGAGAACACAAAAGGGTATACTGTCCTCAGGTTTGCAGATGACACCAAACTGGGAGGCAGGGCTGCCATTCAGAGGGGCCTAGACAGCCAAGCTAGAGGAATGGGTCAGCAGGAACCTCATGAAATCTAACAAGGGCAAATGCAGAGTCCTGTACCTGCGAAGGAGGAACCCTGGCAATAATGCTGGCTGGGATGGACTGGCTGGGGAGCAGCTCTACAGGAAAGGACCTGGGCGCCTTGGTGGGGCAGTGAGCTGAACGTGAGCCAGCACTGTATTGTGGCAGAGAAGGCCACAACAGCAACCTGGGCTTTAGTAAAAGGAGCAGAGCCAGTAGACTGAGGGAGGTGATTACCCCTTTACTTAGCACTTATTAGACCACATCTAGAATATTGTTTTGCACTCTGGAAGTCAATACCTGGAATTGAATATCTTAAAAGGATTCTAGGTCTCTAAGTACAGATTTTATCAATTTTACTGACAACATTGATTTTATTTTTCTTTTTAGAATACAGAGATAACTACAATATATGATGTTAAGTTTATAAGGTTTCATTATGCTTGTCTAAGGCATCTTCTCCCCTCAGCCCCATAGTTTTGTTTGGAGTTAATCTTCCGTACATTTGTAGAATAATCTGAGAGATTTCATAAGGTAATAGGCAGAAGAATTACTACAGCGCTCAGCTGAATAATAGGTTTTCAACTTGGTTAAGTCAAAGGATACCTAGAGCACATTCTTCAAATTGTTCAGCATCCCAACAGAACTTGAAGCTTGTCACAGACTGAAAACTGGCACATAAGGCTCCCCCTGCTCAAACCCAAATAGTAAAACCACTAGAAGGACATACTTTGTTCGCACCCAGAAACTGTGTATTTCCCTTTGACAATGGATGGAATGGTGACTCCTATAGATAGGAGTCTTTGAGGTACTTAAAAGAACCAGTAAGTAGTACAGAAGTCAGTTCTAACTATTACTTCATGACAGAAAATTGTGGAGAACTCAACAGTATTTTTGATTGCAACAGCATTATACTGCATCAATAGGGAATTTGGTGTAATATCACAGTAATCTCTACCCTAAGACCAAAGTTTCTGGAAAAGAAAAAAAAAAAACAAAACAAAAGGCTGGCTATCAAATCAAGAAGTCTGTTTTCTGGAATGGAAGAAGACTACACCATGAAGTGTACAATTTCCCACTATACTTAAACTACTCGGGCAGAATTTAAGTCCATGTTCTGTATTTACTTTAAAAGGAATACTAAAGGTATTACACTGTTAGTTACTCTAACTTCTTTAATAGGAAGCTCTTTTCCTGGGAGTATAGGCCAGTTAGTGGATAACTTTTCCATCATTAGTACTGATGATTTTATATAAAAAGATTTATTTTGCTTTCAGCAGAAAGAATTGCTCTGCAAAGAAAAATTTAAATATTCCTGCTCAGTGATAATTCTGCTCCTGTATTCCTTAGGCCACAGATTTACTCTTCTAGTTTTTGATTCGTCAGAAACAAACAAAAACTCCTTCCCAAAAAACTTTAACATATGAAGGCACACATACTATAAACAACTTTTATCTGATAAAACATGCTGTGTTTAAAAGCACAGCAAAATGTACTTACTTTGTATTCTAAACAGACTATTGTAAAGTGGGTTTGGTGTCTTTTTTAAATACTATCTGCATTCCATGCGAGTTTTTAAT
>NC_079294.1:16463776-16583776 GCF_023638135.1 Falco biarmicus | reverse complement strand
AGTTCAAAACTGGGGGACCAAGAAAGAAAGTGTCAAACTTGAGTGTGGTTGAGAGTTCAGATTAAGGTTAGTGTAGACATCCTTGCTCTCTCCAGACTGCTTTTGGTTTATATGCAACATCCCTGTGAAGTAGGAGATGTTTCCCATGTCCTCTGGCAAGGGGGGCTAAATTTCAGGTTTTTGCATGCTGAAAGTGCTCAAGCTTTTGCATTAAGGTAGCAACTTCATATTTTTCTTCAACTGTAGTGTTAAAGGAGCAACTCTTTTTTTTCTTTTTTTTTTTCTTTTTTTTTTTTTCTTTAATTCATTGGTGGGAGGGGTTTTTTTTTTTGGTTTGTTGGTTGGTTTGAGTTGGGTTGGGTTGGGTTTTTTTGAGAGGAATTTATATATAGACACTGGAATTTCTTCAGTCCTAGCCTGTGATTTTCCATTTGACTCTGAGTTTAAGACAATGTGGTGTATTTCATTGCCTCTAATTGCTTGTCAGAAGCTATGCATTCACTGTGCTAGCTGTTGTAAATCCCAGGTAAGTTTCTAATTCAGGACTGTGAATTTAACACCAAAAGAGCAGTGAGAATTTTTTTAGTTGCTTAATAGTTAATAACCTTTTTCAAATAATCTCAAAGAGCATTTTCCCATATGTAAGAGAAAGAGGACTTAATTGCAGTTTGGACTCCAACCTTCTTCAGACAGTTCTCAAGCCTTATATGCTCAGCATAGATAACCTTATGTTTACTGATTAACCAAACTATTTTTCGATATTCTAATAAAGCTTTAAGCCTGTGTTTGCAGCTTAATTATTGGCAGATGTAAATACTTTCCTGATAGTGACACATATGAAGGCTGGTGGCCTGCCAGTTAGCAGTCTTATGGAAATTTGTTGCTTTTGTACTAATTCTATGCGCAGTTAGATGTGAATTTACCTCTGTATGTGGGAGGAATCCCATTGAGTTCTGCTTGTATACTTAAATTCTATGTGTAAGAGGTGAAAAGCTTGTAATATTGATGTTAGTGGAAAACCTGTCTGGGAATTAGTAATGAAGGTGAATTGCAAGTTGCTTGATTACTATGAGCAGCCCATTTCAGGTAACTGTTTGTTCCTCAATTTGATACGAATATCATACTTTCCAAACAACTGAACATGTGCAATGCATGACTGAGTATGTGCTGGCAGTTGTATTTCCAATTCTCCTAAGCATCGCCTTGATTTTTCCAGGCGTAATCCCTTGGTATCTGAAGGGGTTTGTTTAAATTAAAATGTGTATTTTCCTTCTTAGCTTTTCTTAATGAACAATTTTTTTTTTCTCATCTAGCCCCCATCAAGTCCAAAGGAATGCTTCATCTTTTTGAACATTGCTTAGTGTGAAATGGGAGCCCTCCTTTCTGATCAAAGGGCACACAGAGTAAGGAGTCTTCCAAGTCATACCAAGCAAATGCCAAGACAAGAAAATATTCAGCATCATGTTTTGAGATCGAACTGAATCTCTTCAGCAACCTATGATGTCAGTGTTACGCTGATCTTAGTGATATGCTAACCTTGGTGACATGCTCATTCTTCCTTCTACCTTCTACCCAAATGAAAATCTTTAACATGACATCAGCAATATAGCAGAAACTTCAGCTCTTAGTGTATTTTTAACACTTACAAACTTTGGACCAGCAAATAACCAAGAATTTTCTTTCACAATGTCCCACAAATGGAACATTGTCATTTAAACCTATAAACCTGACTGCTATCTGCTTGCTGATCCCAGTGTTGCAAGGGAACCCTTCCCCTGTATTATATGTTCTGTATTTCTACTCCCCTAAGAAGCTTTCTTTCCTAGGTTCTTTAAGAAGGGCTGATGTCAAAGGTTGGTTTCAAATTTTGCTTTAAGGTCAAAAGAATAAAAAGGAAAGCAACAGTGTAAGAAATAATCATAGCAATATCTAATCCCAATCTTATTCTATTACATTGTCATCTTAAATAAGCTGACCAATTCTGTCTTTGGCAGAGACCACAGTTTCCAACCTATGGAATACTGGAATATTTATCATTAAGCAGAGAATGAGAGGATTATTTTTATACTACATTCTTAAATATGTTTTGAAGCCATTCCCAGTGCTGTTGCTTCATAGGAAAAATGCCAGATCATCACCAATATCATGAAAAACATAGGATTAAAAATGTTATAATAGACAAATCACACCTTCAACTGCTAGACTGATTGTCTTAGAAAAAGATTTAGCTCTGTAATAACCAGAAGTAAATACCATGTTCAGAAACTGTGACTGAGGCAAGTGCTTTAGAATCCCTAAGTTTCAACATCCAAGTAGTGATTCAGCCAGAAACAACAAAAAGCACAGTTGTAGTAATCATAAACCATAAGGACTGTATAAATGAGGCTGACACTAATGTCAAAAGCTCCCAAAGAGAGAGTCCAGAAAGATCATTATTTCACTTCCTTTTGAGATTGAAGAATTCACTCTGACTTGCAACTCCTTCTCTTCACATCTTATCTTTTGAATTATTTGCCAGCTCCCTTGGATCCACAGACAAGGGAACCTGGGTAGTTCTGTTTCTATAGGCTCCATCTACTACTACTCCATCCTTGAAACACTCAATCCCTTCTTATGCATACAGCAAGTTTTTCATATAGAACAAGATACTTTCTCCACAGATTCCTTACAGAAAGAGCCTCTTGACCAACTGCCTCATAGTGTACCTCCAGTCTGTAAGCCACTTCATGATGGTATCCCCTTGAGGGTTTACAAAAAAAGCACCAGAATTTGAAAAACAGAAATAAACATCTCTACTTCCTCATGAGAACAACTATACTTTTACTACTCTCACCTACACTCAATGTTAAAAAACAATGAACATGAAAATAGCCCCACAAGTAGCTAACATTTTCATTGGCTGCCTTGAAAAAGAGGTTCTAAATGATTATACTATGATATCATGGCATATCTGATATACACAGATGAAAATTTTATCTGAACTGGAGACAGACTCCTTTGTTGATTTTCACCACAAATTCAGTAATTATCAGTTTTCTGCCAAGCCATCTTTGAAATGCTCCTACACCAACGTTGCTTCCCTAGATGCCATCATCAGCATCAAAACTGTAACCTAAAAACTGCAGTGTGTAGAAAAAACATGACTCCACGTATTCCATAAAACGAAAACCTGTACCAAACTGTTAAAAAAATATAATATATGGTTAGACCCTTCAGTAAGACATTTGCTCTGAGCAGAACACTTGATATGCTCCTCTCAGTCATCTAAAAGAGGTTTTTAATCAATAGAATCACTCCTGTGAAAAGAGCCACCCAAATACAATGTTAGGAATTACTTACTTGAAAGAAAATGCCATTACTGATCCTAAATCCTTAGTTGTCACACTCCATCCATGGAATTTTTAGAACATCATTACACAGTTATAGCCTATAACGGAAAAAAGATCCTACTTTGAAAATATATTTTAAAAAAAACCTTCCTTGACAAATCTTCTCAGAACCACCCATCCTAGTGTTCAAACAGCCCTCTAGCCTTACTGAGTTTATTTGTAGAAGCAAATACTGTGCAATACCAAATACACTTAATAGATCAAGAGTGTGCCTAAGCTTGAAATGGAAAACTTGCCAAGACATCTCTAAAGTAAATAATCCCTACAACAGACCTATTTAATATCTTTTTATTCTATACAAACACTTCCAGGGTTGTAACATATTTCAAGTGCTTTCACAGTAACTTTGCAAGTGAAGCTGAGCCACCAGTGTGGCCCAGATTGAATGGTACAGAAAGTCTGTAGAACAAGAATTATTCAGGTGAACATTTCTAATAGAACAATCATTCTGTAATCTGTCAGTCCTGATCCTTTAAGGGAAACTCACAAAAATATCCTCAGAATATGAGAATAAGGACCCAAATTTTTAATTATACTGTGAATTTTAAAAAGTAACTACTAACAGTACGCAGTGGCTTATAGTACACTATAACCTTCCTAATTTCTATATGCTTTAGAGCCTATGACCTACCTGTCTTAGTGTCTTTCCTAAATAGCATCTTCTTTCTCCCTTTACCTTCTCTCCTGAAATTTCCTCTCCTCCATGGTTCCCATAGTTCTTATAAAGATAGCACGACTGATGCTTAGGTAGTTCTCCTCACCTTGTATTTAGCTTCAAAAGCTGTTGTTTTTCAGACCAATCACCCATGTTATTTCCTATCAACGTGCCTCTTATACTTTTTTCTGTTTCTTCATGTTCTGCTTCAGTATGTTTTAAGGGAGGGATCCTAATCAGAGTTCAGACATCTTTTCCAGAATTATGTATTCACTACTGGCAAATTTATTTGGGTCCACTACATTATCTTGGCATCTTGGCACCACATATCTTTCCATCCCCCATCTCAGTTTGTTTTCATTTGTGAATTTGATGCATGAGAGCCTGAGGGTTGAGCTCAGTAACTGAAACATTGTCTCTTTCTCTAGAGGTTTGGTTATGTGATTATTGTGACAGGTTTGAAGTGCTCATGTTCTTTCTCTTTGAATTTTCACTAGGTTAACTGTTTGTGAGCCATGCCATGTCCTAGACAATTCATCCCTAGGCGTGCTCTAGCGTATACAGAAATAGTGTCTTGGTTCTTTGTGCAGCTGGTATTTCTCCTGACTGGGTTTGCTCAAATTCCACTTGTTAGAACACCTTGTGTTACTGTGTACTTCCTGGGACACTCACAGGGACAACCCTTCTTCCTTCTTCACTTGTTTCCTACATGTATCCCTACACTTGTTTGTTCATAATAGAAACTTTCTGCTGTAGTTGTTTTATGGTTGTATGGGAAGCTATCCAAACCTTACCAGATGTTACAAGACATCAAGTTAGTAAATTCCTCACCTTTAGTTCTCTGCAGAAGTACTCCTCTACTGAGACACCCAGCATCTCCTCATAAGCATAGCTATATTTTTGCCATAGTACTGAAAGTAAGTTCAAGCTGAACTGATGATGATAAATTGGTGCCCTCCATATCATTACACACTGAAATGGTATTGAGTCTCAAAAACGTGTCAAACTTCTTTTTTCCAGCCAGCTTTTGATAGTCCAATTTTCTGGCATCTGTTTTAAATGTGAAAGCTCTTTGCTTTTGGCTGTTTTTATCTGCTGAAACCTTAGTCTGTTGAGTTGGGGAATTTAATCTGAAGCACTGTGCTGCTCCTCAGACTGTTTTCCTTCTTGCACTTTCAGTGCAAGTAAACCACATGGGACCTATTCCCTCAGGCAGTGCTAGCAAAGGTGGTTGGATGTCTGGAGAGTGTAGGGGTTGTTTCCATGGCCCTTGGTGAGATCATCTACCTTTTAAGGACATAGACTATTAGCTGTTTTCCCACCCTTTCTTTTTGAATCCAAGGGATCACAAATAATTTTCCTCTTTCGTTTTCTGTTGACCAAGGTTTCTGTTACTACTGTAAAACCTTGAAAAAAAATCATTCTTTCAAGACAGCATTATCATCTGCTCTATCATCCATTGTTAGAGAGGCATAGCTTTCAGCTCAGCTCTAGGTAACGTTCCAGGGATTGAATAAATTTTATCCCTGAGTTCAGTTGTATGGTTTCTTACTACAAACTCTGTCAGCCTAACAAAAAAAACCACCTTGAAATCCTGTGAGAGAATTCTGTTGCAGAACATTGTCTTAGTAGCTGTATGTAATGAGACAGGACAACATTTTCAAAACAAGGAAACATCTCTTAGTCAACCTGACTGTTGCATTTTAGGGCAGCTTAAAATGGAAAACCTAAGCTTACATGTGTGCCTGTGCCAAGAGATTTACTTGTCTTAGACTTAAAGAGTTCAGGATTTGATATCTCTGCACCAGAGACCAATTTTCGACATCTATTGTTGTTGTTGTTGTTGTTATTATTATTATTATCATCATCATCATTATTATCATTATTATCATTATTCTTATCATTATTATTATTTTGTTTTGTTTCCAAGGCTAACCAAAGTGTTTTCAAAGGTTTACATGTTTTTCCTCCACGTCTGTTACCAATTTCAAGTTAATTTCTGGTTATTTGTCTTCTGTTGTACCTCCAAATAATGGTTGTATTTATAATCCTTACTTATACTTACTTATAATGACTTACTCATACTGATTCTGACATGTTAATGTATGAAAGCATGTTGTATATGACAATTTGTCATGCATTGCTTCCTGAACCACTCCTGTTTTTCAGTAAGCATACTGAAATGAAGTTGAGGCTTTTGAAACCTGTGGTTGTTACCAGGCAGGGTTCAAAATTAAGAGCTTTGGCTCCAGAGTTCTTGTCCAGTTCATGTTGTATAATAAGGTACTTTTTTAGAGAAAATTACACATTTACTGTTTGCTAGGTAAGATTATTTTTCTCCCAATTACTATACAGTGTTAGTGTGACCTGTTTCTTCTGTATATCAGTGTTGAATTAACTTTCCGCTAAATATCCTAAAACCTATTTGTGAAATATTTTATGGTCCTTGGAGATGAAAAGTGCTGTGTAAATTCAAAATTATTTGTTAATACCAGGCCTAAAAGTTTTTTTTATTTTCTGATTTTTTTATATTTGTTTTGCTGTGATTCTTAGCACTTACATTTGGTGAGAAAGGGAATTTTTTTACTGGTATGATATATTTATTTTCTTTCTTTCTTTCTTTCTCTTTGCCACTTTATTCCATCACTTTAGTAATTTGAGAGAGAAAGAGAGTTCTTTTGTAAGAAACAAGCTTTTTTCTTAAAGTCACAAGCTTAGTATTATAAGGCATCTGTTACACTGGAATGCATTTTGATTTTTCCAGGCATTTCAAATGAATTAATAGCAAACAGAAGAGAAGTATGTGTACATATATGAGCAGATATTGAATATAGTTCCAGTTCAGTTAAACATCTTGATTATTAAATATTTCCAATTATAATATGTTAATATTAGCATTTTGGTTTTAGTTCTCCAGTTTACATTAAGAATTTTCCTATTTACTGTTAAAGCCTAATTCACTTCTGTGAAAAGATTTATTATAATTCCACAGAAGGGTGTCTTACTTAATGCATCTAAAAATTCAGTAAAATTTCAGTTTCATGATATTAAATATTTGTGACGAGGATTATTTTAGCCAAATGTGTCTGTCATCTAGATATCTGATGATCATTGATTCCTGTGTTTATGATAATTATTACCAAACCATCCAGTAATATACCATTAGAACTTGAGTCAGTAAATTTAAAACATTGTTTAATTATGCAGGAAATATTTTATCAATAAGCATTTACAAAAAGAAAGCAATAATCTTGAAGCAAATGTTTACAGTTAATTTAAAAAAGAAAGTTATGATAGATGCAAGAAAGGAAGAGAAGCATTACACGAAAGCACAGAACAATGAAAATATAGTTTAAATGTTTGTGTCCTGATCTCTGAAGTTTCCTAGAGATTCTACTACTCTTTATAAAATATTGCAATAAAGTGTAATGATTTTTTTAAATGCCCCTGTGATAATACTTTCCATCTTTTTTTTTTTTTTTATCAAGACTTTTGGTAAAGAAAGGTAGGATAATCTGCAGAGGCATCAATTTTTAAGATAGAATTTTAGTGCCAATCTGAATCCAAATCTTAAGGATGAACTGTGTTAGCCACATGCTCAACTTTTAATTTAATGTTAATTCCTAGTTATATATGCGAAGGGTTAGATGTAACTTTCCTTTGTACATACTTAGTAAAGTCCAAAATAGTCATTAGATGTAGATAAAATACATTAGATCACTGCTGTCTCCAATCATATTTCTGCTTGGTGTTCCTCATACTGCACCATGGACCTGTAATTGTACTACAGTGTAAGAATTACTGTAATCCCATCCTTTATACATTACTCCATTAAAAAAAAAAAACAAAAACCAACAAAAAAAACCAAAAAAACACCACGCAAAAAACAGTACTACTAATTATGTTAAATGCCAACAAGAGCTGCTTGTGTTGGACACACAGATTCACAGTAGAGCATACTGATATTGTAGTCAGCGGGATTTTTCTCTTAATTTCAGTGGGTCCGGGAGCTGACAAAGGTGCAAGAGGAAAGGAAAGACATCAAAGGAAAATAGTAAAGAAAGAAATTAAGAGAGTGAAGGTTTCAAAGAAACAAACAATAGTAAAATAGTTCAAATAGAACTAAGTAGACATTCAAAAGGTTAAAGCTGTGGGTTGAAAAGGGAATGCTGGCAAAGGTCAGTTAAGAAGAGGTTAGCTGTAGAATTATAAACAAAAAAAGAGACGGCGGGGAGGGAGGGAAAGAGAGAAACTAAACTGAGTCAGACAGAAAGTAGGCAAAGTGGAGAGAAATGAAGAGAGAGAAGGAAATTCATCCTGCTGGAGATAGTTTCTCCTGTCACTCACAGATAAGTATTGCCTCTGGAAAGGTCAGTTCAGGCATTGCAAAATGACAGAAGTGATAGGGGAGAACCACATCAACTGATATAAGGTGAGTAAAATAGGGCTCAAGATGCAATTTTTATCATTGATAGGACAGTGTTTACTTTGACAAATCTCTGACTTCTCCTTTAAAATACGTGGGGAGTTCTGGTGAATATGACTAACCTTTTTTTTTTTTGCTGCCATTTCTGGAGTCACAAATTTCTCACACCTAAATGCATGGTGTAGCATATTCTCAAGTGGCCAGAATGCTGAAGCGTTAGAAAGAAACTGATATTGAAAGAGGTACTGAATACCAGAATTGTACTTTGGAAATTAGGTAATGTAGCTAAAAAATGGTTTATGAAGTCTTAACTTACTTGAAAACTATCCTTTGTAAAATAGATCATCTATAAAGAAAACACGTTTTCTTGTTTCAGTGAAGAAGTTGCTCCTGACTTCAGTACGATGCCTACAATAGAACTCCCACATTAGGCTTTTCTTTTTACATTTATGCTTCCTTTCATCCTGTAATTGGGTGTTAAGAATTTGGGGGCTGCAGCTCTATATAGGAATTAGTGCTTTGTAGTTCTGACAGTAACAATAGGAAAAACAACCAAGTGCCAAGTTACGTATAAAGCTTCAGGATTTCATTGTTGTGGAGGTTAAAGTTGCCATGTATTTTTGATCCAGTAGATGATGTTAATAATTATCTCATGTTGCAGCATTTTCCTTGCATAAATGACAGAATAGGTAGTGAATCCTTTAGACCACTTTGGTTTGCTCTTCTTGTATTTGTTAGTAGTCACATGAGGTAATTTTGAATTTATAGTTAATTTCCTTGTACTTGAACAAAACTGTTCTACAGGATAATTTCAGATTATATTAACAAATAGAAAGGGCATGACAGAAAGAAAAGAAAGCAGCATGATAAACGTTTTGACCTTCTAGTGAGAAACAGTATGGCATGCATAAAGGACTGCTGCATTAAATGGAGGAGGGGGGAGAAGGAAGTGGGTAATTATTTGTAGCAGTGCTTTTACTGTTGTTGGAATGAGACAGACTAACAGTGGCAGCAGTCATTTTGCTGAATCAAAGTCCATGTTAGTCGCATTATACACTGCCACAAAAGGTTGTTAAGGCTGGTATTAGCATGTACCACTGAGGACATTGGAAGGACTCGACCTGTCACACTAAATCGCCTTCTTGCCCTCAACCATTGAAGTCTCCAGCTCCTCTGACATGTTCTTTCATTAATGGCCTGGCCTTGACAACTGATCCTAATTGCCTCTGAACCGCACTTCATGTATTATTGGTGTCTGCCTGCCCTGGTTCATGTCAACAAGCCGCAGCATGCACAGGGTGTGCCCGGTGCCTTTTACTGAAATGATGCTCACATAGTCATTTACCTCTGAGGGTCTGGGTCTCACTGGGAGTGAAGTATAAAGCTAAAGATCCTCCTGTCTCTTCTTAGTAATACTTTAATGTGGATCTGTGCTATGTACTTATTAGGCATGTATGAAGACTCAGTAAAACATCAAGCCAATTATGCAAGATTCCATTAAAGCATAGACTAAATGCAAAATAAAACTTGTCTGCACTGTAGTTACTGAGTGTTTATTTATTCATTCTGAAAAGCTTATTCAACGAGAAAGTGTGGCTTACACTTCGTTTTTCATAAATAAAAATTCTACTCTTATTTAAAGTAATAGTATGAAAGAAAAATGCTATCTTTAATTTTCACAGAGTTCCTGTAGATGGAAATGTTCTGACAATAAAATAGGAAGGAAAAGGATCCCATTAGTTGAATGTAAATTGATGCAAAAGCTATTTAAAAATCTCAATTTTTCTCTCCTTTTCAATGAAACAGCTTCATAAATATGTTTATTAATATTTCTGAGAATTTTTTAAAACGTATACATTTCATAGTGATACATCCTTTTCTTGATTCCAAACCCTTTCAGTTTTTAGTCTTGCAGACTGAAAAAACTGTGATACATTTTAGTTCTCCTTCTTCAGTATGCATTGTATTTTTACCGTGAAGTTTTATTTAAAAATCTATAATAACATATCTGCCTGCCCAAAACATTTATATATTTTAAGCATGGCTATGATTTAAAGCTTGTATAATTTCTTATAAGATTTTCTATGATTACCTCAGTCATCGAGAAGACTGAATAATTTGAATGAGGAGCCTTTTAAGCATGCAACTTCTACCAGTGATAATAAAAAATAAATCACAGAAGCTCTTTGGTGCTAGGTATCATTTAGCCTAATCTAGACAGTGACATTTGGGCCACTAACAGCATAATCATAGTTATTGCTACAAATTGCTCCATGTTTGAGTTTTAATGTTATAAGTAAATTATGCCACAGGATAAAATATATGCTTCTTTGGGAATTAAACATGTTTATTTCAGCTATGTGGGTACGGAATGCTAGTCAGCTAGCAAGTGTCTTTCATGTAGTAATACTGCCACCTTCTGAGCTAGCGAAGAATGATTCGGAGATGTGGCCGGTGTCACTCCTAGGGACGTTCTGAAGAATGTGTTGCAGGCTGGTGGTTTGTTTTGCGTCTGCAGCATAACCTCCCAAAGTAAAAAGTGCTCGAGACCAGAAATTTTCTGAAACCTAACGCTGAAACGGTTTAAAAACCCAGTCTGGAAGGTAATGTAACTTTTCATGGAGATTTCACTCCTACTGTGACAGTCTGGCAGACTTGAAGAAATAGGCAGAAAAAGTCTATGGGGAAAATTTTGTTAAAAATGCTTTTTGAAAGATGTGCTGCCATTGAAGTCCAGAACCAAAAAAACATTCTTATTCTTTATACTCTGTCAAAAGACTGATCCTGAGTTAATTCTGATGCAAGAATTAGGAGGAAAGGTTGCCCAGTGGTTTTAGGGCAGAGGTGGCCACAGCTGGGATTAGAAGATGAAGAGGATTGCGAACGTTCTTTCACCATCATTCATTCAGACAACGTGCCCTTCAGCAGAACAGCAAGCCCTTCTGATTTTCTCGAATTAGGAAGATTAGCATGAAGCGCATAATGCGGGATGATGGAATTTGTCATAATTTGCATTGTCCTGGAAAGATTCAGTTTGATAGAGCGATGCATCTCAAAGCTTGTCATGTCCCACGGGCAGGTCATGGAGGAAGCTCGGCAGAAATAATTTCACGATATGTGCATCAGTTGTAAATGCCTCATAACCAATTTGTCAAAAAAGAAAAAAAATGTGGAGGTCAGGAGAGTTGAGGGAGGTGGGCATTTGCCCAAACACACATGGAAGTTAGATATGGTAACAGTAAATTAGACTTGTGTCATTTTGGAATAAGCCATGATTACATGCAATAAATGAACACGTTGACTAGATACTTGACAGGTTACTGGTACAATTTTTGTTTCTACAGTATGTAAGGTAGACCTTCCACTAACTGTGTTATGAAGTTTATTTATGAAAATTCCTTACAGAAATTATCAGATACAAGAGCTACCAGATCAGTTTTCTGAGCGATTGCTTCTGACCTTGATAATGTTCCCAAACTGCAGATAGAAGAGGATAATCAGCATGTAGTTGACAAAACAGTCATGACAGTGTTACTTATATGCTGCGGCATTTCTGGAAACAGGCATGTAGAATTCAGACAGGCAAGGGGAACACACTTATTTACAGTAGCATAGCAAGAAGAAAAGGTCCAATGTCATGAATTGACCATGGTTTATTTATGGACCATCTGACAATGAAGCAACAGTCTTTGATATTTAGAAATCTCTTCTGCCCAAGAACATTATAACTAGGGCTCATAGGTTATGTTATTTATCATTTCAGTATCTGGTTCTACTTGAGGAAGACATTTTGCAATGTCTCCTTTATTTGTCTTTCTTTATACATTTCAAACAACAGATTAATGCCGGTGGTTCAGTAACACTGATCTTTTGTGACAGTTGAGCATTTGCGAGTTGAGGGTCTAATAACAAAATCAAAATAAAAAAGGGAAAAATACAAAAGAAATTGTCACTTCTAAGGACCTACTTTACTGTCCGTGGGACTCAAATAATTCTTCCTTCCTGAGGTTGGTTGTCAGGCTGCTGTCTTTCAGATGGTTATTGTTGTAAAAATCTGATTTTTGAAAACTGAATTACCTTAGGGTACAACTCAACATAAACAAGTCTTTCAACACCCGGTACCTGATATCAAGATACATGTGAAACTAATGGCACTGCACAATTACAATTTGATCAGGCGTGGGGGTTTTTTTGGAAGAAAGTATTTATAGGTTTCTGCATAAAAAAAAAACATTTTAATAATGTCAGCCCAAACTATTCAAAATAATTTTTTGTCTGCAAAATAGTAGCCTTCTGTATATGTTCTCAGTTTTCTTGATCACTTTCTTTTCCATAGTTTACAGCTTTGATTAAGTTTTCAGAGAAATTGCTATGGTAGTCAGAGATCGTAATTGATGTGTGGTACCAGTGAAGGAAAAATATGATTTGTGTAACAAAAAAAGGTTCTTATGTCTTGTCTGTAGCTTAAAAAAATTACCTATATTTTTTATTGAATTGGAACCCCAGATCCTGTATTATTTAGTATTGCACATGGTGAAGAAAATCTTTAGAAGCCAGAGTGTATTTTTATTACTTTGCTGGGTGATATATGCTGATTATATTTTTTAAAATGACAGAATAAATAATCTTTGCATCTCTGTATTTAAAGGTTGGTTAATATTTTATTCTTAAGATATATTCTGGTAACTTTTGAGTGAAAAGCAACAAGTGTTAAGTTTTTCTGTAATTTCTTTACTGATGTTTTTCAGAAAATGTTTCGCACTGTCTGCTAACCACTTCAGTTTTGGTCATGTAGCTTGACTTTGAGTTTTGAGAGCTGATGGTGATGAGTGAATAACTTGAATTTAGTAAGTAATCTTGAAAAACCTCAGAGCAAAGAATCACAATTGTCAGTCTTTTCTTGTTTGACTTAATTATAGAATATAGAAATACAATGCCTGGTGATATAAAAGCAGAGTTCAAAACATGGAGAACTGATTTAAAAAAGGTAATACCTCTGAAACTTTTCATTTACTATTACTGTTCAATTATTTGTATTAATTTAATCTTGATAAAGAATTTTCAATCAACATTTTTATGCTGGGCCTCTTTGCAAAGTTTACTTCCAGTATCTGGTGATGAATTTAAAACATGTCTGTAGGATTCCCCTTTCTGATAATAGGAACCATGTAAAATACTTAAATTATGATATGCTCTACACATATTTTGTTAAGAATGTGTCCAGTGAAGGATGAGGGTATGGAAGTACACAAGAAATGGGTAACACAACTTGTTATGTCAAATTTTCTCCATATTTGCCATTTCTGATCACGAGAGTTCATTTATCACTTTTTATAGGGTCCATGTGGTATCACTGTGGGATTCAGTAGCTTATGTTGGGTAGAATCCACACATTTCTTTTTTTTGTTACATTTGGAGAAAGGCAGTATGTGATAGGAGATATTTGGTGTCACTGTCATTTAAATGTGGGCCATTCTAAAATGAACAAAATGCTGAAATAAAGAAACTGAACAGCATATTTTTCTAATAGTTTATATACTGTGTGGGAAGACAATCAAACTCTAATTCTTTTCTGTGAAACCATACCCTACTAAAACTACTAACATGAAAGAAATGAGGTGATATTGTTCAAAAGGGAGGAGGCGATGAGATGAAAACTGGGGATTTTTTTTCTAGATTTTTAAGGATTTCAGTGAGAATAACACATACTCCAAAGTGGGTTTTCTCTTCTGTGTTTCCATTACCTTTTTTGCATACATTTCTTTCTTGTCTTTCACATCGGGAAATCTTCAGAGAAATTAATAGAGAGAACACTTTACGCATGCATATTAAGTGTTGTTCTTTGAAAATTACTTTGCTCTATAGGGATTTTTTCTGTTGACTGTCAATGACTTCCAATGTAGTTTATCAGCATGTATAAAAAAAAATTTTGTTTTTCCAGTCATTTATGCCACAGATTCAATCTAGGAATTAATGGTTGATCTGTGTTCTTTCTGTTCTTACAGTTCTTCACTTAAAAGATCCTTCAGATTCAATTCTGCTGTAATATGCATCCCTATCTCCTTCTGATTCCTTAGAGCTTCCTATGTAGTTTTGAACTTCTGAATGAGGAATTTGCATGAAGATAATGAAAACCCCTTGTCTGAAGGCAAAGATTGAAATAGTCTGTGGTCTTAACAACCTCAGTAGGCTGTGCCAGTCACCCAACTCAAGAGAAGGCAGAGAGAACAGAAGGCAACTGAACAAAAATTATGCAGGGAGAGACAAGTCCTCCTTATATTCACCTGGAGATAGGTCATTTACTGGACTTCATGTTCCTGGCCAGTGAGGCTTTGGATTTGATCCTTTGAAAGCCAAATGTTTTAGCTTTGTGTAAAAGTAGAGTAGTGCAAAACAGGCCCACTGCAGGGGTCAGGTATGGATGTTTATTACTTGTTTTGATGTCAGATCAGGGGATGTAAATCAGAAACCTTATGATGTCATATAACAAGTTATTTTTTCAGGGAAACAATTTGTATAAATAATAACTGTTTCTTTTAACAGTAATAACCAGAGAGAACCTAAATATTTAAGTAATTTTCTTTGTTGGAAATTCATAACTTCAGTGTCTGTTTAAAAATTCTCCTAGACTATTTGTGAATTCTCTAGAAAGTTATCATAATATTTTACAAAGTTCTATTGCTGTAGCTCTTAGGCTTAGTAAAAAGGGGAGGAGGCACTCATTCCCATTTTGGTAGACACAGGAGAAAAGAACAGCAAAGTCAGACTCTGCTTTACTAAGAGTTTATGTCCTTTGCATCGTGTTTTCAGTTGGTCTGTAAAAATGGGAAAAGGGTTGAGAGAAGAAGAAATAGGAGTGCAGAAGTAATAGCATTTGCATGTGAGGCAGTGGACATGGTACTCTGACTACATTATGGTAAAACTATTTAGAGAGTCTGGGAGCGGAAGGTACAGTCTGTAGATGGAAATTGGGTTGGAGTGTGTCTGTACTGCACTCACCCAGCTAAATTGTACTGTGCTTAGTCTGTTGGCTTTTCAGCTACTTCCATATTACATTGTTTTTAGAAAGCAACAGAAAGGACTAGCATTGAGAGGAAGAGCAAATGACCAATGAAAACAGGGTTAAAACTATTGTTAGTGACAGGGAATGTCTAAAGAGCATTCATTCACATGTGAGATGGAGCTGTGAGTTATGCCATAACATGACCTGCTCATGTGCCTGTCTGTACAGATATGTCACAGAATTGCAGAATGGTTGAGGTTGGAAGAGACCTCTAGAGATCATATTGTCCTTCCCCTCTGCTCAAGTAGGGCCACCTAGAGCAGGTTGCCCAGGACCATGTCCAGACAGCTTTTGAATATGTCCAAGGAATGAGAGTCCACAACCTTTCTGGGCAACCCATGCCAGAGCTCAGTCACTCTCACAGTAAAAAGGTGTTTCTTAATATTCAGAGGGAACCTCCTGCGTATCACTTGGTGCCCATTACCTCTGGTCCTGTCATTGCACACCACTGAAAAGAGATTGGCTTTGTCCTCTTTGCAGCCTCCCTTCAATTATTTCTATATACTAATGAGATGCCCTCCCTGAGCCTTCTCTTCTTTACATAACAGTCTGAGTTCTCTCAGCCTTCCCTAGTAGGTGAGATGCTCCAGTCTCTTAATCATCTTCGTGGCCCTTCACTGAACACTCTGTCTCTTGTACTGGGGAGCCCAGCACTGGACGCAGCTCCCAAGTGTGCCCTCACCAGTGCTGAGCAGAGGGGAAAGATCACCTCCCTCGACCTGCTGGCAGTGCCGCTCCAAATGCAGCCCAGGATAGCATCACACTGTGCTGCAAGGGCATATTGCTGACTCATGCTCAGCTTAGTGTCCTTTTCTACAAACTAGCCAGCAGGCCCCAGCATGGGTTTATTCCTCCCCAGGTGCAGGACTTTCAACTTCTGCTTGTTGAACTTCATAATGTTCGTTCCTGTCAGCACATGTATCCAGGGGTCCATCTGAATGGCAGCACAACTGTCTGGTGTATCAGCCACTCCTTCCAATTGTGTATCGTGTGCAAAATTGCCAAGGGTACACTGCCCCTTCTTCCAGATCATGAATGAAGACGTTGAACTAGATTGGACCCAGTGTTGACTCCTGGGGTAGACCACTAGTTACTGGTGATCTGTGAGACTTTGTGCCACTGATATGCTGACCCTCTGAGCCTGGCCATTCAGCCAGTTTTCAGTCCACCTCACTGCTCATCCAGCCCACACATCAGCAGCTTCTCTGTGAGGTTGTTGTGGGAGATGGTGTCAAAAGGCTCACTGAGGTCCAAGTAGACAATATCCACTGCTCCCACCTCATCTACCAAGCCAGTCATTTCATTATAGAAACTCAGTCGGGCCTATCCTCTTATTCAGTTCCTCTCTAACTCTTTCCTGGGTGGGGAGCTCTGCTGAGGGCATCTGCATGGGGGTCTGGGTCCCAGCAATGGGAGTCAGCTACAGGTCAGAGGGCCCATGTGTCTGGGTGGTGGTGACTAGAGAGACCCGAGCGAGTGACACCAAGGCCAACGTTGGGGGGATATATATGTGCACGTGCGTCTGTGTGGGAGTGCAGGGCCTGCACCAGCAGCTGGCGTGGGGCTGCAGCCTCAGGGGCCTGTACGTCCAGGTGACAGCAACTGGGGAGACTGGGATCCAGGGGCAGCTGCTGGGCAGACTGAGTGTCTGAGCCTGGTTGCCGGAGGGATCCGTGTTATACTGTGTGTGTATTTCTATTCTTACTAATGCACCTCCATCCTGCTCAGCCAGGAGTGGACTGTGGTGGGGCTTTTGGTGTGCATTCACGTGAGGGCTCTGCATTGATTGGTGTGGCTGGCCACATACATTTTTATGTATGTGGTGCATATGCATGATCTGTGTGCATGTGCCCGCTGGGAATATGTGCTGGGGTTGGACCGGGTGCAGAGAGCTGCAGCAGCCTCGCCTCTCTTGGGCTGCCGGATCCAGCCTGATTTCCCCTTACTAATAAGAATCCTGAGCTACAGAAGAGAGGAAAGCAAAACTTCAAGATACAAAGAAAAGCATAAGGGAAGTGAAACAATGGGAAAGTGCAGGAAAACTATTTATTTGCAATTGTATAATTATATGAGGCCTTTATGAACTTTAATATGCTCATTTCCACGTTACTACTACTGCAGTTTGTGAAGAGTAAGGACTCAGCCCAGAGTCTTGAGCAATCCAAAGTTTCCCTTTCCTACAGATCTCCCTGTGTCCTCAAATAAAATAGGAAAAAAAAGTGGAACCATGTAGCTGTGGGACATAGCAGAAAGAATGTTTTCAACATTTATGCTTGTTTAAGTAAAGAGTATGAAATTTGTGCAAAAAGTAAGCAGACTGAAGTGCTTTTGATGTATTTTTAATTTAACATTTCAGAATTTGGAGAAAAGTAGCAAGTATTGCCAAGGTTCAATACGCCACCATTTTTATAAACCTGCTACTTTTTTCAGGATTTGAATCTTTTTCTTAAATGTAAAAATTTGAAAGAAATTTCCAGGGAAAAGTAGCTTTTGTTTGTTGTACTCTTATAAAATGGGTAAGCCATAAAATAGTTATTTAAGTGTTTGTTTTCTCAAGAAGAATGTTGCAGGATATTAAGATGTCAAGCATACCTGCAGACATCTCATTTACTGAGTCAGAAGTGTTATTCTGAAAAGTATTTGATATAGCGCATGGAAGACTGTAAATTGAAAAGAGAGTCAGACTAGAAAGCATGAGAGAGCTACAGACGAGTGAGACCTCCAGTACGGCTGGTGGAGTTTTCCCTTCCCAAGAGGAAGACCAAAGCGGATTAAAGATGAGCAGGTTCCAAGTGATTAGTTCAGTTTATTACATTCTCAACTGAATTCCTCTGTGTCTGTCTTCTTCCCCAGCCTTCCTTCCTATTCAGAATACCAAAAAGTTAATTACTGTAATTTACAAAAAGTATATACAATGCCTCAATACATGTAAATCACAAAGGTGGGTCTGAAACACTGCTAGTCTGCCTTGGCACCTCACCACCACTTTTGCCATTCTTCTTTATTTTAGCTGTATACTATAGGACTGTTCACAATTCAGTTGTTTTCTGTGCTAAGCAGGGAAGGTGGCTGTTAGTAATATTTGCCTCCTAGACTCATACACAATTTTTATTGCTGTTGGGGTTTTTTTCCCCCTTCTGATTATAGAAAATCATTGTCTTTGCAAAAAAATTAACTACCTTCATCGTTCAACTAGTGTTCAGGAGGGCTCAGCATGACAGTACTTCAAAATAGAAATCTTTTATTTTCAGTATACTGGTAGTTAACTAACTGTATTTTCATATTAAGATTGTAGTTGATAACGTTTTCTTTTTTCTGAGTTCTTCATTTCTCCATGGGAACTGCTAGCTGCTGAGCAATTTTGAAAATCTGGTCATATGTAAGACAGACTAAAAACTTTAGAAGTGTGCATATATAATAAAGCTATTGAGATTTTCTGAAAACATGATTTTATACGAAAGCTGAGTAACTGTAACAGTAGTTGTTGTGGTCATATGTTTTTAATTTTATTCACCTGTATACATCTGTACTTCTGGATATTTAATGTTATTTGGTAATAAAATTCTGTTCCAAGTTACACTTATTTAGGAAATTTAGACTGAAACTTTCATCTATTACGTGCCAATTATGGTTCTAAACAGACAATATTGATACAGTAAGCACTGGTAGA
Organism: Falco biarmicus; assembly: GCF_023638135.1. NCBI lineage: Eukaryota > Metazoa > Chordata > Aves > Falconiformes > Falconidae > Falco > Falco biarmicus. The sequence goes on along the minus strand of NC_079294.1, from coordinate 16,564,573 downwards.
GTAAGAAATTTACCCAAAGTTTGAGAATCTTTTTAGTGACTGCAATTATTATTTGCTGTGAGGTGCTAATAATATTCATGAAGCATCACCCTGAAAATACTATTGTTGCATATGTAAAAACAATGTCTAGGGAGTGCTGGGACACAAAAACTGAATGTGGCCATTGAGAGATTCAGGGAGATGGAAGGTGGAAGGGTAAAGAACTGATGCAACACTAATAGGGTAAAATGCTGGGGTTTGTTTCATACTCATCTTTTAGCTTTACCAGGGTATGTTCTTATGTGATATGCTAATTCCATTTAAACTGAAAGACAGCAATAATTACACAAGTATCCACTTAATTGAGATTTGTTTCAGGATTTTTATTCATTTACTTAATTTTTACATTCTAAACAGATTTTTCAGTTAAATGCAGTCCATTAAACATTTAAATATGCTTGAAGGTCAAGCTGAAGGCAATTCCATAAAGAGATTTTTGAATAACTTTAAATAAACCTGAAGAAATACTATCATGTACAGAGTTCTTATGTAATAGGGAAGTCTTATAGTAGAAGTGTCAGTTTGCTGTGCGTGCATTGTAGTCTTGATATCTGCTTGTATGGTGAACGTATCTGAGGCATGAATATTCACAAGCGCATTTGAAGTTTCTACTCTGGCTAAACTGCCAGATGTCTGTAGATGTATAAATACACAATAAAACCTATGGACAGAAGAAAGTGAAGCAAAGCAAGTTATAAATGATAGGCCTATTTATGCACCTTGCTTTTTGCCTCTGCCTCCCCTCACATTCAACCATATCATTTTCTATTTTAAATGATATTTTTTATTTGCTTGTTTATATTTGGTTTTTCAATTATTATGTATTTTTCTCTGAAGGTTATTAATTTTCAGTGGCTGGTTACAAAAAATAATCAGGCGGTTACTAAGGTTGTTAAGTAAGTCCTTTACTTTGATTAGAAGCTCTGCATGCATCTTCCAGCTCTTATCCTGAGTCTGTGCTTATTTTAGGCATATAAAACCAGACTGAGAATTGAATCAAAGGAAGTAATTTGTCTTGTCTCTTTACAGTGCCTTAAAACACCGTGCATATAAATAACAGCTGCAAATCACAATCTCTTCTTCCAGCTCCCTGTAGTTTACACTGACTTGCACAGACTGCTGAAATTTATACCAGCCTGTGAATCACTGTAAGGTTCTATCCAGAGCCTCCTGAAAATTCAGAGGAATTTAAAATAGGAAACCAACTCCTCTTTCCTCAACAATTTAGACCTGGGATTGTTCTGAATTGGTTTTGACTGGAGAGATTGTTTTCTCAGAAAAAACGCATTTAGCTTTTAGGAGTTTAATAATAGCTCTAAAATGAGAAATCTCAGTTACAGTTTTCTTCCAGTTTTATTCTTTCACATTTGTGGGTCCCATTTGTCTCACAAGACTTAAAATATTCTCTGTTAAGGTTGTAGGTTTTCTGATAGCTACACATATGCTATCCAATTTAAGCTTTTGATTATGAATATGTCTTGATGCAACTGTGGCACTCAAAACACGTGGTGAAAAGCATCATTTAAGTGCTAAAGAAAGATAGAAATTAGTTTCAGCTGTACTGTCATTAAAGATATTTCCTTTAAAATATATTAACAAAATAAACAGTAGATGGACAATTCATAAAGATACTGGTTTTAAGCTGCACTTTGAAAAGCTACTCATGGTTAGGGAAAACCAGAAATTTCTATTCCATGTTAACCATTACTCTGGCTTCCAGATGAAATGCTTATGTAATTATAATAATAATGTATAAAAGCTTTAAAAAATCAGCATGGTTGCACTCTGTTTTTCAACAGCAGTGTACTGAAAGATGTGGGATGTTTTTAAATTACTTGAGATATTTTGAAGAGATGTGTTATAAGGGCTGAAGCATATAGATATAAGATTTAATTAAAATCATAATTTTAACTCATGTTATAGTTACTACTTCTTAACTAAGTAGTTTCGAGAAATGTTTGCAATTAAGTGTTTTATGAATTTGAAAGTGATTCCTCCTAGCACTCACTTAAAACAAGAGATTAAATTTCTGCTGTAGGTATAGATGCAGGTGAAGCCTTCCTGTGGCACTGTACTAGGTGATGCCATAGTTGTAATGTTTGTTTCATTGTCCGTGACTCTTTCAATTTTTCCTCCCAGTTGGAAAAGCAACTATACCAAAGGCAGTGTTGCTCCATGGAACTTAATCATGAGACTGAGTTCAGAAAGTGTACACATTAAGATGGGTTTCTGTAATTTGCTATCCCGTAGTAAGTTTTTTTAAGGTCAGCTGAATAAAGATATTTACATACTGTGACATTGTTGTGGCAGAAGGCAGAGTTGGGGAACTCATGGTTTGTAGGTCCTATTAGCACTTAGATGCAGGGAATGTCCAGAGATGTGTAGCATTGGGCAGGTCTGATGCTTATGTATGAGCAAAACTTTAAGTAGTGGGGGAAATTTACAATGAAAACTTACACTCTCTTAGGACTTTGAGCAGGAATTTCAGGTATAATAGTCTTTCATTTAGAGGTCTAATTTCTGCTAAAGGCATGCTTGAGATATACGCTTGACAACAATATTGCATGTATTTCACAGGTTAATATGCATTATTTAGTTGATGGATTCTAAACTTCAGGTATCAGGAGGGTCAAACTGATAGGCACTGATGTTGTTTGTGGGGTTGCGTTTTAGCACATCAGAGTGTTTTGGGCTGTGTGGGCAGTGCAGTAGTATCTCACAGAGCTTATGCTGTCAGATCCATTAAGTGTTCGAGAGGCACTTGGATATTGCAAGGCTTGGGGTGTTATCATTACAGAACTTTTTGTTTACTCCTACTGTGATCCGAGAAAAAAGTTTTAAAACTAGTATGTTATGCCCTTCTTTCAAACTGGGTGACTACTCTCACTATGCATAATAATTTTGACTTAACTGTGACATTTCAGAAGACTACACTGCACTACTCTGTCAGCTGCAAAGCACATGACTCAGCTGTCCTGGAGACTAAACTGGTGTCCCCCTACAATAACTCTAAGCTTTACTGACAGAGTGACTTCCAGGAGCTCTGGCTGATGCTGTGTATGTTTGTAAATAAACATTGTAAGTCTCCGGAGCTATTAGTCACATACCCTTCAGGAATAACTTTCTGACTGTGAAATCCTTAATGTAAATTAAAATGCTTTTTAATATACTTGGATAAATTACAACTAAAAAAATATTTTTCAGGATGAAAGCAACATGCGTGAAAACAGTAATCTGATTAGGAATGTCATCTGCCATGTTTCAGAACACATGGTGTTACTGTTACTGGACTCATGTTATATATCTACATGCATTGTTTTACTGATAATTCAGGCTGGACTAAAAGATCTAAAGCATAAGTGGTCACAGTGGGACATCAAAGGTATGTGATGCTCACTGAAAAGGGTCCGAGTATCTGTTTCACATACAAGACTTCCTTTGTAAACCCGGGGAAATTGTTTAACTGTACTAGGTCTCAGTTCTTTACCTGCGAATTAGTATTATATTGCTCTCATTGTTCATTTTTCTTTCTGTGGAGTCCCAGAACTCTGGAATAGTGCCCGTTTGTATTCATAGAGCATGATTAATACCGTAATTCACTATCTTGTTACTCATGTAACTTCAGCACTAGAGAAAATTATGTTCCTCTCTTTTCTGAGAGATACTGAATAGAGTTCCTGCCTGGGGAGAGCAGAGTTGTCTTTCCTCATCTTTTTCTTAGTCTCAAGGCACCTGCCAGTTCCATACTCTTTCAAATTGCTGAACAAGATATTGCAGAGGGGCCAGTGGAACCCACAGTACTCCCTGCTCTTCCTCGTTTACAGTATCAGGTGAATGAAACGAGGCATGGTCCTTGCTTTGTCAGGAGAGTGATGATGGTGCTATGTGAACGGGTCAGGGAAGGTGGAACTACCAGAACATGAGAGATTCCTGTTTGGGAGGCCATTCGAAGCTACGTGCCATCTAGCAGATGAGAGAAGAAAACATAGATTTAACTGTAGAGCAGTTGCAGGGCTCCCACATAAAATGTAGATGTGACTGTGTAAATAAGAATGAATTTTAATAATGGATATATAAAAGGTTATAATCAAAGTTGTGCAGTCTGACCAACTTGTGGGAATAGCTTGCTTTTGAAATTTAAGTGATACAATTAATATAGAATTTTAACTTGCACATTTATAGTCTGATTCCTCTAAAGGGCTAATTCCGTATCTGAGCTTGGAGGGAACATGCAAACTACAGTGCTATGAAATTGTTTTGCTGGTGTGTAGTGTATGTCTCCCATAGACAAAAATCAGTGGCTATTTCTGCCACATTTCCTTACAGATGACTTTTCCTACACTGCTCACAGAGGTGTTCATTTAAGCTGTCATTGCATCGCAGTAAGCTCCACTGATGTCATTTGACTATCAGTAGAATTGATATTTTCACATAATTTATAGATTTGCATTTTCTTCCTACTTTCCCTTTCATTGTTATATTGTGATCTTTAATACTTAATTATGATATCTTGACCTATCAAGCTCGATCACCCTCCCATACTTTTTTATTCTGTGCAGGTCTCTGAAGCACTTGAAAGTCTTCCTGTTGTCTCTATATTCTTCATTTTTTGAATGAAAATACTTTAATCTATAACCAGGATATACATAGTATAGAAAGATAGTGTTGGTAGTATGCTTATGTTTATTTTTATTTCTGTGTATATATATATATATATATATATATATATATATATATATATGTACTTACATAAACACACATATTACAGAGGGACAGACTTTTTTTTTAAAGTCTGAAGGGGAACTATGGATTCTTTGTCTCTGGGCTGCCGGATCAAAATTCTCAGCGGTCATTGAGAGCCTCAACAGAGGTATCTGTGAGACTTCAAGGAGTTCAGCATATAAAGAAGCTGGCTTTAGAAGTCTAAGACTAAAATTCTGGAGCATTTAGAGTTGAATGAGTCACCTAGGCACCTTATTGCTGGAGTACTTTTGATATATAGGAAATAGTAGTTTTCATGTTACTGACATGTCTGGTAATGTAGATTGTTGTGTTTAAAAACACAGCATGAATTGTGAAGACATTGACATATAACAAGACATATAAAGAAACTAATCGGTTCAACACTAAAACAAATTCTGAGTGCTGTGGAATGTTTTCATAAATTAAATGATTACATAGCACATCCATATACTATGTAGGCTTCAGGAGTTCCGAGGTACATGGTATAGGCAGGAAATTGGACTGCTGCATCATGTTTTTTGCTGTATACTTATCTTAGACTGAAATAGTAGAACAGTGCTTTATGGTGATTTTTATTTTTGGGTTTTGTTGTTGTTGTTGTTGCATCATTGTTATTGTATTCCTGGAAGGGATGTAGTAAACTTTTAAACTAACTATATGCTTTACCTTTTAAAAAAACCCAAAACTTTAAAAAAACCCTGTAGTTTTGCTTTATAATGGCTAGAGTTTGAGTTGGTTGAATGAGGCATTGTAAATTACATGGCATACTTGGTTTTGTGGAAGAAAGACAGCAGACTAATTCTGTTGAGATCTAATAGATTTTTTGTTTTAGAGAGAGGGGTAATTATAATCTTTAGGTTCATCCATGTTTTACCAGTTACGACAGAGAAACCCAATGCTTCTGTGATAGAAAGAAACCCTCTTAGCGTGTAGAGGAGAAAGAAGCCCTCTTCCTGCCTTAGCAATCTGAGGTTGATCAGAGCTGATACAGCAGATCAATGCCACTTTGAAATCTGTAACATGCTAGACTTCTACAACAGTCTAATTTCATGGCAGTAAAAGTCATGAATGTATCAAATGAAGAAATTGCAGTGACATTCCTGCTTTAGAAAATTGGGCATTAAAAGCTTTAAATTAGTTAACAAGATTTTTCTGTCATTAAGGGGCACCTGAGAACTGCTCCTGTGAAGGTCAAATACCCAATAAACAAGACTGGCAATGCTGAGCCTAATCCACCAGCAGAAGAGGCTGCTGTTTACTTCTCTGCATACGTGCCAGTTCCTTGCCTCTGTGGAAAGGGGGTAATTATAATGATGACAATTGAACAGGATGAGATTCCTGTGAAAGCTGGGATGAGTGTAGTAAATGATATATTAGACTAACTGCAAATGTGTTACTGAAAAATGTTTGATTTACTTTTTCTTATGTTGGGGTCGTGCAACTAATGTGGCTTACAAATGTTGCAGCTATTCTGTGACAAATGCTTAGATGAGACACATTGTTTCCTGCTGGTTTAATTTTGTTGTAATTTTCTTGGTAGATAAGTGAATTCTAGTCATGCTAAATTGGGCTTTGACAAACAATATCAAATGTGTATAATTTCTGGAGTTATTACATTGATTTCAGCCCTTGGACAAAGAGCACATAAAGTTAAAAAGAGATTTATAATAAGGTATGTTTATTTGGGACTGAGTCCTCTGGAGACCGTAGCAGCAGTCTTCTGCTAGTGGGATGGAAAAGCTTTGAATAATCTTTAAATGGATAGGTTACTAAACGTTTGCCAGACATTTTAACATTTTCTTTCTGGGCCTTTCCCTCACGTGAAGCAATCTGTCAGATCTTATTCTGTGTTTGAGGAAATGCCTAAAGAATCTCAGTCAAGTCTGTCTGCAGCTCACATTGTGTGAAGTTCCAGCTTTCTTCTTTGTAACAGTAACGAATCTGCAAGGTTATTTTTTTTCCTAAATTCTGAAAAGTTAGCAATCATTTTGAATTCCTTAAATGAAATGTAGACATTAGGTAAAGACTGGACGATGGTGAGTTTTCTGGGTTACAAAACATTCATTCTCTCAAGTTTACCCTTTAAAATGCCTGAGAAATAAAGAAAAAAAAAAACTCCTGGGATGAAATACATTGTTCCCATAGTTGTTGAGAATTTCAGAAAATCACTTTAGTTTGTTAATGTTGATTGGTTTAATATGTTTGTCATAACTTAACATTCTGAAAATAGATTCAGGTTTATCTTCTCAAATGTAAATGCAACTATATTTCACTTATTATCAAATACAGATATATCTAACCTGATTTCTGGTATCTCCCAATCAGTGCTTCAGTTTTCATCTCTGGTATGTTAATATTATGTATATGTGAGTATTTGTTTATATATCTCCCTGTATCGTAATACTAAAACTAAAGTTGAAATCAATAAATTACCTTCCTGGTTATGCTGCTCCTATAGTTTCTTAACAATTAGACTAATTTTAGAGCTATATATTTAATACAAGGTATATTCTAGATTTATGAAATTGCTTCTTTTTCCTGTTGCATTCTCCTTGGCACTTGTATGCAAGATGTACATATAAGCCAGTGTTAATATTGTTGTACTTTCCCACACGAAACAAGCACTGATTTTGCACAAATGCTTAGAAATATGGAACATCTGACCTCTTTAATATTTTCTTCTTTTCAATCCATCTGGGTGAACCATTTAAATTAAATTTTTACTTACTGTATTTTAAAGAATTATAATAGTGATTCAGACTAAAGCAAATCTCAAAATAACGTTTCTTCTGTGGGAATGGAAACAGGACTGTAATGCAAGCGAGAATAGTTTTGTTAGGCATCTAATCCACTGAATATTTTCTCAGTAAGTTACAATACATTTTTTATTTGTTCTTCTCACTTTTTCTGTATAAAACCAGCAAATACAGACAGGTTTGTGTTAAGCTGCTCATTGTTCAGTTATGAACTAGGAATGGGATTAGTTGCTTGAACCCTTCTACCTCTGCAGTACGGTATAATACAAGTCCTGATCTTGCCGTTAATCACCGAGCAGCTGACAGTAATGCATTCAGCACAGACACTGGTTACACATTTCTTGTACTCACCATCCTCTTCCAAAAGAAACGGTATACCTGCAGCTCTGTGCTGTTTGGAAGTGTTTGACTTAATCCTTTTTTTGTCTTATAAAATGTCCATAATGTTTGAGAAGCCTGTCTTCCAATTAAAAGATAATGATCATGACTTTTGTGAGAATCAAGTTTTGCGTCCAAATTATTTCTCTAGTCTCATGCTGATCTCCAAGAAAGCACCATTTCCCACAAGGATGGGACTTTATCTGCATGATTGAAAGTTTCATTCTTCTCAAGGACAGAGTTTTTATCCTCACCTAGGAAAGCTATGCTGGCCACAGGCTATTGGAGAGTCAGGAAGATTTCAGCTAAGATAGTGAAAATTTGAAAAATTTGTTGATGATGTGTATTTAAGTAAATTAGAATGTGACTATTTCAAATGTTGATTTTGATGCAGTGCAGACAAACTGTAGCTTCTTAAAATTAATCAAGTCTCTTTTTGAAACATGAACATCCGTCACATCATTTCTGTTACAGTAATATGTATATGTGCATATATTTCAGCTGTATATATGTATATATTTTATGATCAAAGTTTATAAATCCTGGAGCCTGAATTACTGAATTCACTGTGGTTGTGTGTTACTAATAGCACGAGTAATAAATGACCAGCTCCTCCTAAGATGGCTGGTTTTATAGACACCACATCCTTTGAGTAATGAGCTGTTCTTTACCTTGACACTTTTCATGTCTTAAATGCTTTTAATCACATACTGCTTATATTACATTGATTACCTGAAAGAATGTTCTGTGTTTTGTCAGTGTAAGAACTTAGCAGTACCCATCATAAAATGCTATTCAGTATGACAGTTACTCAGCTTATACTTCAAGGAAGATATCAAAGCTAATATCTAGTTTGTAGTATAAGTAATCTTTCATGATTACCAGTTAGGATGGTTTGGGACTGCCATCACCCCAGTGGCTCCACTATATTCAGCTTTTCTAAAGGTTTTCTATTTCTGTTTGTTAGCCTTTCTACTCTTCAGTTGCCATTCCTAGAACAATAAATATGAATATTTTTTGCTTCTCAGTCTTACATCTATACTACAAATAATAAAGTCTAAAATATAGCAGCTCACATATATAGCAGAGAAATTGTCCTATGATATTCTCTATCTGAAAGGAAATGTAGGAGAAGATTGTCATGAGTGCAGATTTATTGGACATTTATGTGATATCTGTATGGTTATGCTAGTGTATAGTGCTTGGCTCTTCTAGCAATAACTTTAAAGCCAGGGAAGTGACTGCTGGATTGACAGGATGAAAGTAGTAATAATAAAAGAGGGGGGAAGAAGACAACGTGCATTTACAGTTGAGACATTTAAAAGTTGCTTATACTTCCTCCAGGTCATACAGATATAGAGGGAATGTGACTGACCTGACAGCTTCAGAATTTCCCATCAATTACTACCTAGCCTTCAGTGGAACACTTCCAGACCCTCATAACTTAATCCTAATTTGCAACATTTCTGCTTAGCTTCATTTCTCTGATTCTCAAAGTGAATGAGATATTATTATTTCTATATAAACAGTGATAAATATGCCTATAAGACTTCGTGAACAAATAAAACTGAATTTCTTCTTTTATATCTACCCTATATGGTTCAAGCATACAAATAGATACTAATATAGAGCGTCACTAATAACATTTGAAGGCTTCTCTGTTATCTTAGCTAGAACTGTATTGTTTAGTAAGCAGACGTGCAAGACAGTAAGTGTTGCAGAAGGAGACCCTAAATGAGAAATGTGACGAATGTTGGCCTGTGTCTTGCATTGGGAATTTTTTCTGTCGTTTTCCTGCTATTACCAGCCCTTGGTCATTTCCACTGGATTGATAAATATGTGCAGAAATATGGAAGAGCCACAAGCACTTCTGCTCTCCACTCCTATGATTTGTGACTTTGCTCAGAGTATGTCTGACTAACCATTTGGCTAAAATGGCAGCACTATCACAGCCATTTCGGCGGCTATCACTGTCTTTCCCAATGAAACTGAATGGGTGTAATTACAAGATATTTTTAGGACACATACTTTATATAGACAGGACCTCTGAGGGCAATAAATTCTAGGACGTAGGGAAGAATGTGCAAGAACAATACTTTAGGGAAGAATGTGCAAGAACAATACTTTCCACTTTAAATTACATGTTTCAGTGTCTAATTAGGAAGTTTCAGTGGTTTCAGTGCTGACATCTGTTTTGTGTCATAGCAGGGAAATAGTACAGATTTTCATTCACTTTTTTTTACAGATTTGCTCTGTATTTTAATGGTATTTACATTTCACAGAACTGAAGCAAGAAAAATTTTACATCACCTTGCATGCCTCATATATTGCAGACCAGTTATGCATCTAGAGTAGAGTTATAAACTAAGGTTGCAAACTAGGTTGCAAACAAATTTTGCCTAAGGCATGAACCATAAATTAAAGTAATAATCATCTCTGTAAGAGACAACTTTTCTCCACTGCTCTTTTAAAATAAAAAAGAAAGTAGGTCAGAGAAATTTAGGATGTTTTAGAGTACGTACAGTATTGTATTGTTTGCCAGTACCTAATTTACAATTACAGAGCTGCATGAATATTGAAATGATTCAGCTTCCCATTATAAATGTATGTGGCAGTTTGGTTGTTGATCAGTTTATGAAGTTAATGCAAATGAAACTGTCTTCCTGTCAGCATTTGAAATATATAATGCAGTCATGTTGTATATTCAGGGACAGGCCATTGACAGTCAATTAACAAGTTTGATTGGTATGTCAACTCATTCTTTTGAATTGTTAATAGTATGTTAATAGCATTCATTTCTTTGTGCAGTCCCATTTGCAGCTTCACAGTTACAGCTATTTTTTATGATTCTGAGTAACCTAAAATAGTGCCTTAATAATAGATTATTAAACACCTGTCTGGTGTAGCTTAGGGAGGTTTTTCTAGACTGGGAGTTTGCAGTGGATCCCTTTGATATTCAAATCAACAAATGATAGCCTTTTTATTCAAAACGTAAGTTCTTTTGATGGTTAGCTTGTTAAGAAATATTCAGCTCCAGTCTGACCTGATCTGGTTTCCCATGGAAAAGATCTGATGCTGTTTGAAGGTTCATAAATGGAATGCCAATGACAATTTGTTGTTGACGTTTTGCTGCCTCAGCCTTCAGATGCTGCTGGTTGATGTGCCGCTTTAGCTTCACCAAATAATGCTTGCAGGTAAATGATCTTCTGATTGATCAGATAGTTTCAAAGCAAAGAGTTCTCTTCTGTGGTCTGTAGTCATGGTTTTTAGGCTTGGAGGGGTACTTTTAAAGATGCATCAAAGTTGACAGATGAATCTCGAGGCAAGGAATGATGGGAGACAGCAGAATTATGGGAATATTTTTTAGAGAATAACATATTAGTGAGAGTTTTGAAGACCTTCAAAGGTCTATCAAACCAGATCCCTGTAGCAGATTATTTCAAATTGGGTACACTGGTTAACTCTCAATTTCCTGTGTTGGGATGGTGTTGAGCTGATATATTGTTCTCATGGTGGTTTAAAGGGCTTATTTCATTTGGAATTCACCATTCTCTTGTTCTGCATCCAGAACCTAATCCTGCAAGGTGCAGTTTTTGCTTCTACTAAATTTTGCACAAAATCAAAGCATTGTATCACTTTACAAGGCCAGGGTGTACAGTGAATAACATTCCTTTACAATAATGTCCATGGCACTGAGTTAACCTTACAAACAACAAATAAAAATATCCATTGGAATTACTCTCTTTCTCTACCTTTCTTCATATTTTATGCATTATTCTTTCATACCCTTCTTAGTGCCTTCTTAGTGCCCTTCTAACACAGATTCTAACACAGCTATTATTCTGAAGAATCAGACTAGCTATTAGAAGTTCAAAACATACATCACAGAAATAGTTCATTTCTCTTTGGTTTGAGCATTTAATTATTCACTATCAACATGTGATATTTTTCTGCAACAGCATGTAATTGTTTCTATTGAAGAGCTATAAGATTTAACTCCTTCATGCCTGAAGGGCAGAAACCCTGAGAGGTCTGGAGTTAAATGCTGTGAAATGTCCTGTGAAACTCAGGAATCGCATGTTGAAAGGTGCTGTGTGTTAACTATACTTCACTGGACTTCATTACAAATAATTCTTGCTGATTGAATTTAGGCCAAACTTTTTTTAACAACTAAAAACAATCGCATCACAAAACCCTAAAACATTACTTAAAACTGATAGATGAACAGTCAAGTCATGCAACTTCAATCTTACATGTCATGTAAGTAGAACATAAAATTTATACAAAAATATTCCATCATTGGAAATTTTGACATTTTTGTTATTTTTCAGATACCACATGTGCACTGTTTAGCTGATAATTAGATCTTTCTGGTAGGCTGAATGAACAAAATATTAGACCTTCATATTATCATACGAGGTCATGGTTTCAGTGAAGCATCTATAATTTTTCTAAGCTCAAAAAGCAGAATTAGATGTTGAAACTATTCTCAGCATAATTTGTAGACTTTGATACAGCCTCTGTTTTTGAAGAGGTACTCTATTGGTTATTTATAAAATTCAAATAAAAAGTTCAAAGATTTTCTGACAGCAATGTCATTGGTACTGTTTCTAATTCATTGTTTCTATGCTTAAGTAAGTTTCAACCATTATACTTCAAAGAGAACTTTGTGATCACATCTCGTGTTCACATTAGGCTTCTGTAAGTATTATTATTTTATTTTCAAAAATGTAATTAAATCTACCTTCTCCACATGATTTCCATTTTATCATCTCACTTATTTTGAAGTAGCCTAAATATTTCACAAAATTCATGTTCGTACAGGATCATCAGTCTAAATGTTCTGTAGCATAAGGCTTATTCTATGTTAAATATCTTTAGTATTGCTAAATGCTCAGCATTTCAGAAAGCTAGAAGGTAAGAATGGCCATCTCATAGTAGTTGGAATTTCAGTAGGTCATTTCTTTTTGATAATGTTGGATTACCAAGGTAGAAATCATAATTGGATATGTGTCAATTTTGGTTTAACCTTCATTGTAAGATCCTTAGTAATATTTTTTGTCAGAGGGATCTTTCCATCCTATGTTAACTTCTAGCATCCTGATTAAGACATTTATCAAGAAACAGAACAGAGTCTTGGTCCAAGAGCATTAGTTTATTTAAACAAATTAGAACAGTGCCAGTAGGAGACACTGAGAGGTGTGCTTTCTGGACTGCCCATTGCCGCAACAGCACTGCCATTACTGGATAAAAGGAAAAGGCCAAAGGGATTGAACCTGGGTCTTGGCAATATTGCAGCTGATTAACCTGATTACAGGATTATTCCTTACTGCATTCTGCCCCTTCCTTCCTCTTATTTACCCCCTTTTAACTTCAACACTTTGCTTTGTACCCATTTTTATATCAAAGGGCTTGACTCTGCAATTAGAATTTACTAGCCAAAATAACTACTTTTCTTAATAATGCAAATAAAAAGGCTAAGCACATGGTAAGTTTGCAAGCACTGATTCTTGACCTCACTTTATGATCTAAGATGGATAGAAACATGATTGCAGCTTGGTTGGCAGAACACAAGCTACATATTTTATTAGTAATCTATCAGTTACTAATATACTGTCAATATACTGCGATTTCCAGTTCCTAACTTTTATCCCTTTAAACCATCTAGACAATTCTATGAAAATAAATATTACAAGAAGAAAACAATAAGGTGAATGTACAAAAAAAACTCAAACAAAAAAAAAAACCAACCTAAACCTACAAAAAATCAAGAAAATGTGTAATACAAGATTCTAATTCCATACTCAAATGAATATGTATTACAGCACAAAATATAATTAGAATACACTTACAGTCCAATCACTACACAGGATTAAAATATAATTTGTTGCAGAAACTTGATTTTTAAATGCTACATGTTACTACTTAGTCAGTAAGTAAATTCTTGTCATAAAGTGTTGCCAATCTAAAGAGAAAATGTGGCCTCTGAAAAGTACATAGTCAAATCTGCCTGATTGCACATTTGGGAATTTAGTGATATTTTACATTGGGATGTTGTCCATAGTGCAATTCTGATAAAAGGTCAGTGTTTAAGTGTCGGGGTCTGCAGCGGGTCTGCAGATAAGTTAGTTGACTTCAAAGACTTAGCCGTGTACCTTTAAGACAGCCACAAATTGTCAGGTATGTAAACAGGATGTGAAGTATCAGAACTTAGAACCGCAGCATACGGGCACCTACAGCAACAGCAAATGGCAAGCAAGAAGGAGGACACAAAAACCTATCAGGGTCTAACACCTGCACTGTCTAAGATATATAAATAGTTTGTATAAACAATAAAGGCCATTTTGTCCGAACCCAGCCACGCAGACATTGTGTTTCTTTTAAGTCCGACTCGACTTGCATCACCACGTTTAAGGGTACAGCAAATAAAAGTTGTGAAAATGTGTTTGGATGAGTATATTTAGAGTATTTCTCAGATTGTTGCTGTCTTTCTCTAATATCCATTCATTTTATTTTGTTCTAACTGTTAGGAGTCTAGACTTCAGGATAGGCAATTGCATGCATGTAACAAGCGTGTTATTTCCTAATGCATTTTTTTTTCTTGAATTGCACTTCATGAACATGGTATTTCATATTATATGAGAATGTATAATACATTGTCACTGTCAATTTATAATTTCATTAAGTTTATAGGTTGGGTCATGTCTTAACTGCTCAGAATTCAGAATTTTAACTATGGACTCTGCCTGTACAGCCAGATTTTGCAGCTGATACCGTGGGGTTCCTAATACCCAAATGCATCTCTTTGTTAAGTTTGATTTAATTTATGATGCAGAAAACATAATATGGCATTAGTTTGGCCAAGAATATTAGGTGTATTTGTGGATCTTTGTTGCAAGCTTCAGTTTCTATATGTATAATCAGAACTTGACTTGTATTTTTGCATTGGAAGTTGCATCCCCAGAGAAAGTTATGCTGTTATATAAGGAATTATTGTCACTACAATATGAATAAATAGGTAAAAGATTGTGATAAATACTGTATATTGTGTGTTATATTCTAGATGCATTACTGTTATGTGTACTGTGCATGTACATCTAGTTGCATGAATAAGTTTCAATTCCACTGAGAGATGTCTATTATTAGTTGTACTTCCGCACTAAATAATCTTTAACATATAGTAAAGTGCTTTAATGTTGATTATTATTATGGTAGTCATAGATATAAGTAAAATCCATGTGAGACTGGGTTTACATAGAGGACAGGTAAAGTACGAAACTACTATATGGCTAGAATGAGAACGATCACTTTTAGCTTAATGCTGTTATTACAGTTAACTCTTTTCAGTTAACTCACTCTTGTTTTATGGAAGTGTTTCTTTCCTGACTCCCATTTATTGCAAACCAGTATCTTAAAGTAGCCAGTGACATTCATGAAAAGCATATTTTGGGTAAGAATATTAAGCCAAGTGATGGCTGGGAACGAAATCTTTTCTGTAAGAATAGAATGTCACGGTGTTAATGTGTTTCATACACTGTGAATTACTGTCATGTGATGAACAGCTTTCACCTTTCAATGCAGAGTATTTTCTCTGCCTAGCTGTCCCTCATCTGTTTATAATCACACTAACCTATTTGACAGTTGGCATGAGTAAAGACTGTAAAGACAGGTAAGAATGGAAAAAACCCACTCTTCAGAGGCTTTAATGACTGCAATCTTGATTCTCCCTGGCTGCTGTAGTCTGGAACAGTGGTGCAGCCTTCAGCAGTAGCACCATTACTGTTAGTAAAGCTTCAACCTAGAAATTTCTGCTTTGCGTTCTTGAACTGCTTTATCACTGCAGTGATTTTAACTGATGATTTAGTTTACTGTAAGTGGCCATTCTCAGTAGAAACTTCAGTTAATGTGAGAAGGATATTATGCAATCCCTTTCTGAGTAGATTGTATGTTTAAGGATACAAGTAGAGACACAGGCTGTAATCTATAAGCACGTACAGGAATATAAGGATATCACATCACACTATCTTTTTTCATTATCTTCCTTTATATATAGTGTGTGTGGATACAATTACCTTGTAACCTCTCTCTCCTATTATATATGCTCTCCAGTCCACTGAAACTGTAAGCATAGATAGAGAAAAATGTAGAAATCAAGAAGGGAGGAATGTCATGTGAAAATACTAGTCATATATATTATTATTTTTTTAATACAGAAAGGACAAAGAATGCTGATATATTGTAAAGATATCCTTATCAAAATAAATGTAGGATAATAGTCATAAATAGCAAATGCACAAATGAACCGTGCCAGAACCTCAAATGAATGTTTATGTAACCTCATGTAAGGTTTAGACAGTCTCCATTTAACGTGGGGTTAAAAAAGTGTTTTTGGAATTTTTATATCTTTACCCTGGAAGATTAAAATGCTTTTCATACTTTGAATGCAGCTATGCTAGCCTGTAAACCAAAAATCAGTGTTGATGATGAAATGTAAAAATTTCTGGAAAAAAGTACTTACTGGCTCTGAATAATCATATGAAACTTTGATTCAATCACCTGATCTTTTACAGCATTCATTTTGCAATATGGAAATCATACCTTTCCTAAAGGGCATACTATCAGTTTCTGACGTTGTAGAAAACTTCACTCTTTTCATTAGCCAAGGGCAGCTGTTACTTATCCTTGAACAATTATTTGGTAGATCTGATTAATTAGACCTGTTTCATGAGAACAGAGACTCTTATCTTCTTTTGTCCTATACTGAAATTGCTTCTAGTAACGAGCAGTTACGATTTGATATAAACTGTTCAGCACTTATGCAGTCAAGTTTTCTCCCTTGTTATGAATATCTGTATTTCAAAAAATTTTTGCCATATGTTCTAGCATGAGTTTTCATTTCTCCTATGTTAAGTCTCATTTTCTTATTTCCTGCTTTTATTTCAAAAAACTGTGTCCATTTTTATTATTTCTACTGATGCACATTGTAATTTAGTATCCTCTGTGGGTTTCATTACCATGCTGTTAATCCGTTCTTCCATTGACTTAATGAAGATGTTAAACAAAATCAGGCCTAATACCAATCCCTACGGCACCCCGCTTCAGTACATTGGCTTTTTCATTACTCTCTCCTTACAGACTATCAGCTAGTTAACAGCATTTATAATTAGGAGAGTTAAAAATAATTTCCAAATATGCTGTATCAGATATTTTAAGAGTCCAAGTGAATTACAACCATTATCCTCCCTTACCTAGGTATATATAATTAATTAAAAAACACGATCAGTCGTGGTGGGTATAGTATGCATTTTCGAAAAATGTGGTATCCATTCCTCAATAGTCCATGTCCACATTGAGTCATTTGCATCACTTTACACTTTTAGGTATTAATCTTTTCCACCTTGTTTTTCTGGAACCTGAAATATGCCTTTACTTTTCTTGGTAAATATGGATTTGATTAGATCTCTTATTCCCCATCCCAACTCCAACTGTTCTGGAATAGACTAATCTTAGTTCTTTTTTATTATTATTATTTGTTTTGTTTGGCACCTTTATTCAAAGTGATATGAATAAGAAATGAGTAAATGATAATCAGGGTGTTGGTTTTACTCCATCTTTTAGATAAGGTATTTTCATAAAGCTGAGTATTCTGCAGTTTTTCACAGTTGGCAGATTTTGCTAATGTGGTTGTGGGAGAACTTGTGATTTTATTATTTTTTTTTAAGCTTGAGAGTAAATGATAGGCTTTGTAAAAGGTGACAGATTTATAGTTATGAAGACTAGAATTCCACTGTCCCAAGGAAGAAATGCATCAAAGATTAATACTCTTGTTAGCTTGCTCTTTTTCAGGTAGGGAGGCTGCTCTTTCTTATTTAGGAAAAAACATCCTTTAGGGTGTGGAGAAGAGTTTATACTCTATGGTAATTAAGTCTTTGAACTGTCTACTGTAATTTTCCATAAAGGAACAATATGTGCCCTGTATGCCAGTACAGGACATTGGCCAAAATATGCATAGTAAGTCAAGAATATTTTCCCTCCATTTTCTTAATTTCCTCTCTGTGTATTGGAGATTCCAAGTGGACCAAAATGAGTGTCCTGGAGAAGACTCAGCCTCGCTGCCATGCCCACACAGATGTATTAGATGGCAAGCCTTTTTTACCCACTGTATTGGAACCTTTCCTAGATGCTGACTTTAAAAGCTAGGTTTATTTTTGTTTTGTGTCTCATACTCCCTTGGAATGTGAATGACAGCTTTTGGGGTGGGTTTTTCGTGAAAAAAATCAGTTTCTGAATCTTTGTCTTCTGTAAATCAGAAGTGTGTGGTTTTTATTTCCATCAGTTGTAGAGCAGAATAAAATTGATTTGGCAGTGATCACGATTTAAATATAACCAACACATTGCCAAAAATATGTATGCAAATACTACAATTTTCTGTGATAGGACAGAACAGTTTTTTAAAAAAGGTTTTCAAGCTGAACCTTACCTTCTCTTAAGCTTTCTGATCTGATCGTCCCTCGCAAGTCTGTGCATATAGCATTTTGTTAAACCTCAAGGTACTACAGACCTTCCAGGATGTATTACATGAGATTTCCTGCTGTAAATACAGCACAGTCTAAAGGCTCAATTTGAATTATTTGATTTTTAGAGGATTGCAGAGATATTTACAGTTGGGCAGCATAGAATATGACTAGGAGGTATTCAGACATAGTATTTTGAAGTTGATGTAGTATTCATAACAATTAATATTGTGGCTTTTTCAGGTGCATTGTCGAGTTAATAGCCTCTTTAAAGAACTGCCAGGTTTTGGGCTGCTCAGTCTAGCATACTGCATGACATGAAACTTCTCTTTAGTGTAATTTCCAATTTGGAAATGCACGAGTTTTATGTGTGTTGATAGCATTATGACACTGTGCTCAGTGTCAAATATGACTTTGTGGGATGGTGTATTTAAATTTTGTTAAACTGCAGATTAAAAAAAAAATATATAAGCCTAGTTTAGCATCCATGAAATGGCAGTATTTTATTTCGGTTCTTGATAAGTATGTCCTGTGAATTTTAAACCCACAAATATAAATGTTCAAAGAGAAAAATTTAAATCACACTTTGATAAAAAAACTTTAATATGAAGAACAATGCAAAAAGGTGAGTGTTTCATAGTCTCATGGCTTAGGTGATTGATTAGATTTTGAAACACATGAAGCTCCATCCTAAAATGAGGGTTAGCAAGTGGAATCACAGCATTTGAAAACTGAGTTCTAAATCTCTGAAAATTGTCAAAATGTTAGAGCTATTTCAATAAGATAGAAATAATATACTATTGATTAATTAAACTTTTTGACCTATTTAGGAAAAAGTATTATTTTATTTAAAAGGAAGTTCTGGAGTTTTGAGTACGATATGCAAGCATTGTGTTAAGTTATACGTGGATTCTTACTAGTGTCAATTTTCTTTAGTCAAAGATAATCATAACATATTTTTCATTTAGGAGTATATCCTTCTTCTTTTAGCTGATAACTGTACACATTTTCTCAAAAGAAAGCCTGTGTCAAACTAAACTGTGTGTGATCAACTCATTTATGGAATTTTTAGACTACAAATTTGTAACAGTTCAAGAAAAACTAGAATTATATTGAAGGTTGTGGTGTATTAGAACCACGTTAGTCAGATACAATTTGTGTTCATAGTGTGAACTCAAAGCTTTTCAATTACTGTGGTCTAAACGGTACCTTTAAAACTTTATTCACACTAGGTAGTTGAATAAAAGATTTCACATTGCAAGAAGTAATTGTAACGTCATTAGCTAAAATAAGAGGGCCCTAGGAAGAAAGGATTATCATACATTAAATAAAAAGTTCACCACCTTACAGCTGTAATCCCGTTAGAAAAGATGATTTCTATCTAACTTAATCAGCCAGAGGTCTTTATTGCCTGAAGTATTAATTGATTTAGGTCTTCATTAAGGTCAGAGGTACACATGGCTGACCAGAGGCAGCCTATTAGTGCGTTGTCAGTTATGCTTATTTACACTGGCTGAACATAATGGTGGGTTATTTCACTGTCAGGTCAAGGGGTCATTGAATCTTTTGTACACCCTGACCTCTTAAAGGGCAGCAGTCACTCAGACACCAAACTGCATTTGTAACAAAGATTTGGCTGATTGCATATTGACTCCATCCTTTCCAAGAAACACACATTTGTTCATATGGTGCAACTATTAACATTGGCCTAAATACCTGGGGGTGAATGGCTGAAATCTCTCCATTGGAAGATCCCTGCAGTTTTTGTATTATGCCAGCTAATCCCTAGCAAGTTTAATAATACCAGCAGGAAATGTTTCGTAAAGTTTCTGTAGTTGCTGTTGGCCTTTCATTAAAAAACCAAAACAAAACAAAACTCAGTGTATATCTACAGGTATCCTCTTTCTTCTGTTTCTTTCTAAGTAGCAATAATTACAGCTTTCTCTTGCTAATTAGCAGCTTATGTCTAATTTGTTCTTATGTCCATTTAAGTCTGTTGTTCTTATTCTTTCTTTTCCTGAATTATATTTTATGGGAGATATGTTGTGTCCTTTTGGTAACTTAAAGTACTGTTAAAAACTTTTTTGGGGATAGAACAGTTCAAAGTAGCACCAAAAGTTCTTCTAAATTTTCCTTTCCATGGTACCATAGATCCTTTCCTTCTGCCTCCCTGAAAAATGAATGCAACTTAAAAAAAACCAGGTGAAATAAAATAATAATTTGCTACTATACTGTCTTCCCTCTGTATTAGCTGTGATCTAGGTCTATATTACACTTAATTCCTGTAGCATAGCTATACCACGAAAAGTCATAACTCTCAAATAAGAGCTTATTGTTCCTATCTGTAGGGTATGGATTGCATACTCTGAGGTTCTGATTGTCTACTGCATTCCCTTGATTATTTACAGTTGTGCTAACTGTGCAAAACAGTTGCTGAACTATTATGTTAGCTTATTAAGACTCACCTTTCATTTAACTTGCAGTGATACAAATGAAAAAAAGGGAAGAAATGTCGAGTTGCATGAGGTCCTATTTATAAACTCTTTACTGTTGTGGGGATATATTGGAAATAAATTGGTACAAGTGAGCATCTCAGCAGTTGTTATGGTTTAACCTCAGCTGGCAACTAAGCACCACGCGCTGCTCTCTCACTCCCCCCAGCTGGGATGGGGGAGAGAGTCAGAAGAGCAGAGGTGAGAAAACTCGTGTGTTGAGATAAAGACAGTTTAATAGGCAAAGCAAAACAAGGAATTCATTCACCACTTCCCATCAGCAGGCAGACCTTCAGCCATCTCCAGGAAAGCCGGGCTCCATCATGATTGAGGGTTACTTGGGTAGACAAACACCATCACTCCGAATGTCTCACTTTCCTCCTTCCCCCAGCTTCACATGCCGAGCATGACATCACGTGGCCTGGGATACCCCTCTGGTCAGTTGGGGCCAGCTGTCCCGGCTGTGCCCCCTCCCAGCTCCTTGTGCCCCCCCCAGCCCCTCACTGGTGCGGTGGGGTGAGGAGCAGAAGAGCCCCTGGCTCTGTGTCAGCGCTGCTCAGCAATAACAAAAACATCCCTGTGTTATCAACACTGTTTTCAGTAAAAATCCAAAACAGCCCCATACTAGCTACTATGAAGAAAATTAACTCTACCCCAGCCTTAACCAGCACAGCAGTACAAGTCTATTTATTTTTGGTTTGTCAAATCATTAATGAAGTTTTAGCACTGGAAATACGTGTATGGGCTGCAGTGAAAATTAAATCATCAGTGTAAGCTGAGACATCTAGTGTATAAATACACATCCATTATATTGTAGTTTTGTTTCTATGCTGAGTTCACTGGATATGCAGGTCCTCTAGACTTGATACACTGTGAATCTATAGCCTGAAAGATCTTCTGTTAGCCTTGTAGATGCTCCAAAAAGATAAACTGTTGCAAGGTTCTAGCAGGGTTTTGCAGAACACTTTCACAACACAGGGAATAACACCATACATTGTGACATCTCCTGTTGTAAGATTTCAGTACTGTGAACAGGATACTATGATGTCTTCCCCATTTTAAATGCTTTTTATTCTGCTAACAGTTTTGAATATGATGCTTCAAACATTCTGGAGACAACCTCTTGAAATCTGCTAAAACGGTGTTTGTACCGGTTTGCTGTTTTGTCCCTGCTGATTGTTTATTTATGCTTGCTTTTCAAGACCAAGTCACTGGGAAAGAGGAAGAGAAACATCCCTCCTCCTTCCCTTACCCTAACTTACATTCTCCTGAAACACAATTGCTGCAAACCTGTGGCCGTGTTTTGACTCGTTTTGCCCTCGTTCCCCCTTGTATCCACCCCTCTGTAACATGGTGGCACGTTAGGAACACTGTTTTTCTGTTAATTACATCTTAAGACACAAACAAGTATGTTAGGAACAGAGGGATTTTTTAAATTGTTTTTGGAGAACTCTGCAAAATTCCCACTGAATCTAAGCCAAAAGCAGTGCCAATTTTGCTCAAATACTTCAGATTTTTTTTTGACCTTCTTATGACCAGTGGGGCTAATTGTATCAGAACTATCCAGGATACTTTAAGAACGTGCAATCCGGGTCCGTATTTCAAAACACTGACAGATACTTTATCGTTAATTAGTATTCATATTATGTCTCAAACAATCTGTTCAAGAATAGGGGAAGTGAACTGGTTGAACAGCTCTTCTGTCTACCTAATAATTAACATGGGTGATGCATGGAAAACCAGCAGCCCAACAGGCAAAAAGGGAAGAAATATTGCCAGTGTGATTTTTTTTCTGCAGAAGTATGAACTACCTGTATTGGAGTTTTTTACTGATGCATGGATTTCACTTTCAAGAGGTGAAAATGAATGGCTTGCTTTAAAAACAAACCTGTGCCCCTCTGAATCATATCTTTCTGAATTTGTTTCTCATCTTGTCAGTATGCCACTTCGTAGCTGGCTGGACTCCCTTGTTCAATGGCACATATTTTAAAATAGCACTGTAAAAAAAAAAAAAAAAAAAAAAAAAAAGACCATTTGTTCTTATAAACCAAAATATTACTTACATATTTTTTTCCAAATTCAGGATTATATATAGCATTATCAAAACAATATTTCAGATATTTAAAACAATTTAAATAGTAGATGGGTGGCAGTTGATATGTTTCCTCTCTGCCTCCTCCCCCTCTTCAGCTGCTAATCATAGAACTTGTATGCCAAATTGTATAAGATACTTTTCCAATAGTTACATGTGTGAGTCTTTTGTGAGACACAGACAGTTATGAGGACAGATTTGGAGTTGCATATGGGTCTGTCACATGGTTTGATTGCCATGTCTTCTAGGACAGATTTCTTTTTTAATTATTCTTAATTCTGAGGAATTTTTACAGTTTATACGGTAAGTTCTGCAAAATTCTTCCTAAAGATTCCTTGCACAGTCCATTTTTTCCTTCTCTTTATTCCTAGCAAAATGCTTCCTGTGCTGACTTCAAAGCTGTTTACACCCACCTTACTTCCCACTTCTATACTTAGTTTTCTTTTGATATTGAATAAAATTTACTGCTTCACTGATCAGGAAATATACAGACTTTCTAGTGAAGTGCAGCATAAGAGGATGAAAAGTTTTGATATTTACATTAAGATTTTATAATAAATGTTTGAGATGTCTGAATAGTAAGAATAAATAGTTTCCTTTGCTGGCTGCTATTAAAAAAAGTAGGTCTTCAGAGTGTTGCCAGGAAGACTTTAGAAACTCAGCCCAAAGTAATTGCATTGCAGTTCAACTTAAAACATATGTTGATGGTATATCTAGCCACCCATTTAATTCCATTTTCAAAAGATGAGTGCATCTCTTTGGTCAAGTGGCACTCTTCTGCATTTTATTTTCAATCTGCAATTTCCTTTTGCCTTCTGGTGGATTATCATGACTTTCTTCATGCACAGTCTTTTAGTTGTTCTGCAAGTATTATTTTTATGGTATTTTTAAACTAGTTTACTGAAGACATTACAGATATATACTTATACTTTCTTACATATTCTTATGTAAAACAGAGCTAACTTAAGACTTGGAAGTTTTAAAAAAATAGCACTGAACCAAAGATAGTGTGCATCATCACTCCAAATCAGAAAGCAAGAATATTTAACTATGTTGGGGCATCAGTGTGATCCAGCATCTGTAACGGAGAGTAACATCAGATGCTACTGTTTGGAGCTGACACATACATCCTTGTTTTAACTGTTAGGTTAAATTTTATTGTAGTACTTTGTTTCTATATTGTAGTTAAATTCCCTATAAAACTATCTTCACACAGGCATGTTTGCTTCATTTGTGACAAATGATGTCAAAGAACAGTACTGTTGAAAGAAACTACCTGAAAAAAAAGTGCTTCCCTTGCCTTCTATACACTCCCAGAGTCTTACGTACTTATTCTTCCTTTCTTCTAGGTTGGAGATGTTCTCTACTGTGCTGGACAGATTGCTCTGGTACCTTGCACGATGCAGCTTGTTAGCGGTGGCATATGGGCTGAGGCCATGGTTTCCCTCCGTCATGTTGAGCGAGTTCTTCAAGCTATGAAACAAAAGACTGCGCTCCACCACGCGATCACAGCCAGCTGCTATGTAACTGACAGGAAGCACATTCCTATCGCTCGCTCTATATGGCAGAAGAAGTTGAGAGAATGTAAAAAGGTAGTTGTGATACGCATTTTCTTTTTTCTGGGTTGTCTTTTTTTCCCCTCTCTAAGTCTTGTAGTAATATCAGAATTTTCTCAGTACATTTCCAAGGGGTTCAAGTAAAACTGATACAATAAGGTTTGATTGAGCTGTTTGTTCTGGCTCATAAGTGGTTGTGCACAATTGAGAAAGAAAATTGCTTAATAGAAAGTTATATTCATCACTAACTTTGCCTTAATTCCCCAAAGCAGTATGTTAAAGAGCAGTCAGTTCCTCCAACAAAAATGTGAACAATACCTTATTTGAATTCCTCTGCCCATATATTTTTGCATAATAAGAACTGGGCGTTTTACTTCCAACTTTTTGTGAGTTGTTCTGCTGAGGTTTTTTCCCCACTCTTTCTTACAAGCAATATTGTCATGACAACTGAGTTTAGCAGTTTAGTGCTTATTATTGCTTATTATTCAACTGAACTTTTAAGACCAGATCAGGGTGTGCCTGTCTATTGCTTGACCCTAGATTATCTCTAACAGCATAATAATTTGCACAGTGATTTATAACAATACCATAATCATTTCTGTTATGTA
The DNA here is from genome assembly GCF_023638135.1 of Falco biarmicus. Lineage (NCBI taxonomy): Eukaryota > Metazoa > Chordata > Aves > Falconiformes > Falconidae > Falco > Falco biarmicus. Next base: position 16,539,395 of record NC_079294.1, on the reverse strand, counting down.
TGTACCACTTTTCTTAAATAACCATGGAACACCCTGCAAGCATTAAAAAGCCACAAATATTGTAAATAAAACATAACTGCTCCATAAATGAGTAAAAAAACTAGTAACTGCATAATTGCTGTATAATTTAATATAACTAATTATTATGGTTTCTCAGGGAAATACATGGCTTGGAAGCATAGTATATGTTAACATTGCCGTAGAAGATGGAAAAATGTATCTGAAACTTTCCTCCTGTTTGCCTTCACTTTCAGTCTTTGCACTAGGCATTTCTCTTTCTGAGTAGAGTTGTAGGCTTTACTTAGACGCTTACACATTCCACCTTGATTTATGAATAAAAGACCCTCTTAAATAGTGTTTACTACCCCTCGAGACCCAGTGTATTGAATCTGAATTCAGTTCAGATTTTTTAATGCAGTTCAAGTTTTTGCTGTGTGACTGGTTAGTACCATGCACCATGACCACAAAGCCTACCTGCTTTACATATGTAGGATTTGAGGGCAGATTGGTAGTGGCTGCCAGTTCTTTGAAACTTTTCCTTTTTCCAGATAGAATCTTTTAGGTCTCCTATAGTTAATACATGTACCAGCTACTCTTCATTGAGTCTTTGGTTTCTTCTTCTTACTGAGATGACTAGGCAGTACTTTCTCAGCTATGTGAAAAACACTGATGAGGTTGCTTGCTTTAGAGCTATTACTAATATCTGGCTCATGTCACTTTTTGATTGTTCAAGCCATAGCTTAAAAATGGATTGCTGCCTACACTTACTTCCATGAGGAGTTAGATGCCTAACACTTTTCAGGAATGTTTAAGAAAAAATATCCTAGAGGAGCACCAAGCAATCCTAGAGGATGTTTGTCAGTCTTATGCTGTGCTTATCAGATCTTATCAGATCATACTCATTAATGACAGTATCAGAAAGAGCAAAAAAATATTAGCAGATGAAGTAGTGTGTGCTACAACACAATCTAAAAATGCTTTGGAAAAAATTAAAATATCAGTGGGAAAGAGATGTTATTAGCAGCCAGATGTTCCATTTTCTCTATAATTTTGGCAATAGGAGGTTCAGACAGAGAAACTGAATTTTTCCTCAGGCTATGCATACTTTTTTGATTGACGAGGGTTTGCCTACACAGCAGAGCAGAGAAAAAGATGTTTCAGACCCTTCTGTTACAAGGAACCAGAGGGAGGAATTGTCCTGCCCTGAAAATACAATGGTCCTGTTAATGGAAATAGAGATTTTTTTATTGGAGGAGAAGCATTAGCTGGCATGGTATTAGGAGAATTGTTCCTTTACTCTCAGAATAAGGAAAACAGTGAAGTTTGAAATTTGGAAGAACTTTGTGAAATGACTGATAAATGGTATGGCGATTGTACTTCTCCCTCGTTTATTCCATAGAGCCAGTGAAATTATAGTTTTTCCATATCTTAAAACTTTCTTTGGAGCAGCCTGTTGGGTGCTGTAAGATAGTGCCTTTCTGTGTGGAAGCCAGAACATGGTAGTTTTACTCTAAAGGCATTGTGCTTAAGAGTCTAAGTAGCATATCCCTTGAGTGGTTTTATTTTTTACTACAACAGACAGTTCTGTCAGATACCATGACTTCAAATAATGCTCTGTTTTCTTCAAGTAAACTAAGTCAGCCAGACCAAAAGTATTTCATTATTCTTGAACTGTATTTCCAACAGTGGCCAAAGGCCTGAATCAGCAGCAACCTACAGATTACTTAATAAGAATGAATGGTGTCTCAATTGAAATTGTTCTGCTTCTGTCATCCGTGGAAAAAGGATGGGGTTTGTGCAAACAAAACAATGCATCTCAGAACTTGTTTCTTGTAAACTATACATCATAAGCCATAGAACTAATTATGTCTTAAACACAGGTTTTAGACTACATTTCTGTTCTGTTGAATGTTCTCTATTTAATAGCAACATGGTGGTATATTAAGATTGAGCTATTTGTATTTAACAGTGACTAAATTACATGCATCAAAACTGCCAAAGGTTTTTTTTAGAGCACCAAAAAAAGTGTGAGCGTTCTGTTGTATAGTGATGTCTGGTAAATATCCTCTACATAAATAATACTGTTCAGCAACTTCAGCTGAATCATTCTACATATTTGATGTCAGTAGTCTGTAAAGCACAAAAAGGGTTGTATAAATTCTTTAGGGCACAAACAAATTGGCCATAACCGAACATAATATAAAGACAAGTGTGAGAACTGTTCTCTGGATGTGTTTATATAACACAAAAGGTTTATTTCTAAGACAGGATGTTGATCAAAGCTTCATTTGAGATAAGACCACAGGGTCAGACACACCTGGACTTTAGAGGACTTCTTGACATATTGGCAGTAATAGTTGTATTTTAGGAATTTCTTTAATTATGAAGAGAAAGATAAATTGAGTATGTTTCAGAATAACCAAATTATTTCACTGATTACCAGAGGAGTGGCTCTAGTGAGCATCAAGAATGGGAGGGGATTGTAAGAGAGGGGGGAAATAGTAAGCAGGCTGGACCCCTAGCAACTTCTAGCTTGTTTCAGTCACCCAGCCTCTGGCCCCTTCCTTATTCCAGCATCATTCCTTGCTTCCTACACTACTCATTTCCACTGCAGTCACCCTGATTTCCCTCACTTGAGATGGCAGCTCGGTATCTGTGCTCCCAGCACTGTTCCCTGCAGCCTCACCCCTCCAGTATAACCCTGGGCATTGCCTCCCTGGACTCTAGTTACCCACAGTCATCAAGGGTTGTGTCCTTAGAGCTGGAATCCAGACCTTGCTCCTCATTCTTCTTCCTTCCTGTGTCCCTTTGAGTCATAGTGTCATTGGAAAAGCCATTCAGAGTGACAGAGAAAACAGAAATCTGGTGGAGGGGTGGAAGACTGCAGCAGAAAGAAAATAGTAGCGGGGAGGGAATGACAAGAAAGCAGCCCCACTGGGGTGTCACTTAAAAAAAAACACCGGGCTAACAAAAAGATTTTTGCATTAACATTTTGAACATACGCAAGACAGATTTCCTTTGTTAAAACTAAAAGTTTATCGTAGGAACTGAGATCTAGAGCGAGGGAGCTAAAGTAAGCATTTAAGTTCCGCAGATGGATAAGGCTGCGCTGTTGTTAAGTAGTGGGTGTTGGAGAAATTAAAATATAGTTAAGGGAAGCAGTGATTAAAATCAAAAGCAAAAACAGGCTGCAGTTGTAGAAATTAAAATCTAGTTGAGGGAAGCAATAGTTAGAAAAAACAGCGGCTGCAAAAATAGCATAAAGAGAATTATACAAACAAACAATCAAAGCCAAAACCTAGCAAAAATAATTGTAATTAACAAATACAATGCCAGCCATCAGCAGCTTCCCCCCACCCTATTTTTAAGTTACACTCTTTCCACAGTTTCTTTTGTGATTCCCTCGCATGCTTTGGGATATTTTGACACTCTTGAGGAGATGCATTTAGGGAGCTTCTTTAACATAACTAGTCAGAAGTAGTAACAATTGTGTGGTGGAACAGTTTGTGCCTAATCCAGTAGTTAGCATTTAGAGCTTTTTTAAAATATATTTTTTTTTAAGTAGGAAAAAAAAAAAAAAAGGCTTATAGCATTGCTAAAACTTTCTGGAAGAAGAACTGACAGTTTTCCAATTAAGTCTCATCTTGTGTTTTTCTTTACTTCACATCTTTTAATGACAGTGTCATGTAATATGATGATTTTATAAGCAGTTTTGCTAACTCATACAGCAGAGTAATCAATAGAAAAAAATAAGCCAGATGGGTTGTAGTCCATTTGTATTGGGCGGGACAGATGGCATTATTGATAGATGGAAATATTCCAAATAACTATTGTATAATGATATAGCAGTGACTGTGCCTGCAAAATTTTATTAATTTACTTTGTGTATGCACTTTATTCAGTAGGGGTTGAGTTGTATCATTTAGACAGTACTCCCGCTATATTTAGTTGGGAGCTGAGTCAACCCCCTGCCTTCTTTTCCCTCTCCCCATGGTCTTTCCATGCAGAACCATCCCTGCAGTACTTTGTTAGAATATTTCAAGTGGCGGATTGTACTTCTGTCTGTACAACAGGCTGCACTAGACTAACTGAGATGGACAAGAACACGATTACATTTTTTTATTCTACCTCTGAATGCCTGCTTATTGCTTTCTTTTGTTATCCCCACCCACCAATACAAAGAAGAAACATGCTGTACTGTCTCAAGATTTCAGCCATTCCAGCTTGTTTCACTGTTGTGTTTTATTCTTTTTACATCTTGCTAATCCCCAGCAATATTTGGTATAGCTAGGCCAATAAAATATATCTATTTTGATAAACTGTGTAATAGATACTGGTTTGGGCTCTTGCTGTTCAAATGTATAATCCAATGGCAAAGTACTATTAATTCATTTTTTTCTTTGCGTTAAGAGCACATTAACTTACAGAAAAACTTGGAGGCCATTTTCTGCTTTTGAAATATAGTTCTTGATAAACGTGACTGAATGATAAAAATAAGTTTCGGTTCTTATTTTGATTTGATGGCGTATACAAAACCCGGAGGCAGTTTTCCAGAACTATCTGAAATGATACCTCTGATTTCTTTGTTATAAAAGAAAAATGTATGGGGAAATACTGTGGTATATTTAGTACACAATGTTTTGTTACCCACACAAAGTTTAGAATTGCCTGTATTTGTAAGTGTACCCAAAATATTGGTGAAAGGAGATTTTGAAACAGTGAAAACAGTGTATTTTGTTAAGAATAGAAGACAGGCTTGCATTAAAAGACAATATTTAATGTAAATGCAGGATATATTAATAGCTCTAAGACCATTAGCTTATTATTAGCATATCTTTTGCTTTGGCCATTTGTTTTATACATACTATTTTTTTCTGCAGATGATGATATTATAGATCAGTTCCACTCTGGGTTATTTTATTATGCAGCTGCCACTGTATTTTCCATCCTCAGTAATGAAGAATCTACCTGATAAAATACTTCCTGTGACACGAAAAAATGTGTCTTTTGGCTTTTGTAACACAGCTTGCATTTTGGCATTAGTTATCTGGTCCTCTCCCTCCAATAAATTCCTGAGCAAATGTACTACAAACTTTAAAAGTTCTCTAGCCCACCTTCTTCTGACAGAAGCTTTCCTTTTTTTATGATAAGCATTCAGGATGAGTGGCTGTGATCCCATGATTCTTTCAAATCCAGCAAAGAGTGCTACAGTTGACTTACTTTCTGCCAGGAATGCCAGTCGGGTTTTTGACAGTGTGTGTCTTAATAGCATGTAACGCAGAAGTGATGAAAAAAAGATTCACAATGTTTTATCTGATATGTATCGTGAATGGGTTTGTTGCTTATTTCAGCACTCTGGTAACTTGATGCCAACTTTAAGTATCTAAATTTAAACCTTTGGGGCCAGATTTACAAACTGTTTAGATGTCAAAAGATGTAAATGAGCCTGAACTAGGATTTTTTAAAAAAATATCTAAGAGCAGTCATCTAGGGGCACTTGGCCCATTCTAGGGAGCCCCCACAATATGCCTCCTTTGACAGTCCTGTAAATACCATTAGTACTATCCGGTGTCTTCCCACATCGCCCCGCAAATAATGCACAGGTCCCAAGTCATAAACAAGCTAAATCCTGAACCAGAAGCTGTCTAGCTACATGCAGTGGTTTTCTGGAGTAATTATTATGTTTTCATGGCAGTCAGTTAGAATGGCGTCACGCATCTGTAACACAGCAGTCAGTTGCATTGTTCAGCCATGACTGTAGTATTTGTCGTATACAGACTGTCACGAATTTTAATAAAATTCATGCATTCTCTGACACTCTATCCTATGTAGAACAGAAGTAGCTTATGCTCAGATGGTGGAAGTTGAAGGTTTTTCTTGCTGCAAAGGATTGGACAGAGGTTTCATGTCCTCTTTACCTATGGGGAATATTACCATAAAACTTAAAAGGAATATAAAAACCCACTAGATTTCTGAGAGGATATGTACTTTTTCACCATCCTGGACAGATGTTTATAATATTCATGTACATGGTTTTGTGGGTTTTTGTATATTTTACTATATGTATTAGTTAATATCTATGTTTAATACAATTGTTATATTTCCAAGTAGTATTGTAAATTCTGTGTCCTATAGATAACAGTATAGGTAATACTAATTTAATTGGTCTCCTTTACCAGTTTCTTGGACAGAATAGTTAAAATCTGAGGAGTAGACATGCATGAATATTATAAAGGTATAAATGATAGATTAGAACCCTGCTACATATACATTGCAGTGAAATCTCACATAGGTTAATTAATATAATTGGTAATATTACCAGAAGAAAACTAAGTATTTTTGAAAAACATTGCCACCAGCCAGTACCTATGCCTATCAAAAGTTCAGTAGGAAGAAAATACATGTTTCTATTTCCCTTTTTTGTCTCATCAGGTTTATAACATTTATTTTGCTACTAGATGCTATTTCGAATGTTCCACAGTTTGATATATTAAACTAGGCTTCTTTTATGGCCCATGTTAAGAACACGCAGTGCATTCAAATAGCACAGTGGTAGTGGGTCTTTCATCTCGTGCCTAGTGTATTTCATTTCCCCTGTGTTCAGATTAAACAAAGCTTTTGTATTCATTTGAAGCAACTGTAATGAGAATATTTAACACAGGTCAAATGCAGATAGTGGAACTCCAGAGGTCCTTGAAAATAGTCTGCCTTTTGACGCTGGCCCATGGTGGGAGGTGAAAGGGTTGCCACTTTCACTTTTTTTTAAGGGAAGATCATGATATTCTATTTGTAATGTTAGTGGAGCCTTAATGAATTTTTAAAAAGAATATAGTCAACAAAAAGAACAGTGAATCAGTCTACATGATTTTAACTAAAGCCATTACTAGAAATTGGGTATATATATGTGGACATAAAAAATCATATGATTGCATAATGTTCTAAACGGTATACATGAATTCAACTTGTAGAATGTAAACATAAGATATGAACAATAGAAAATAAGAAAGGAGAGCATTTCTTGTGCAAATGTTTGTGTAGATGGATACAGATAAAATCAAATCCTCAGCTGGTGTAAGTCAGCATAACTGTCTGATTTCCATGAACTGATTTACACTAGCTTATTTGCCATTTACAGGTAATATATACCTGCATTTGAATGTTGTTTTTCAGTTAGACACAGTGAAGAAATGCATGTCAAGTTATTCAGGGTGGTAAACAGCCTAGTTCATCCAGACTGACTGATTTTCCCCTGCAGCAGTTCCCTTAGAAGAGGGGTTTTTTGAGTGATTCTTATTCTCCTTTGCTGAAAATACTAATTCCGTTTTGAGCCTGTCACTTCTGTGCTAGGCAAGAGGGCACATGTGCACCCACGGTTTTCTTAGGCCAGAACCTCCGGTCAAAAGTCTTAACGCATGATGGCTGTGGGAGCCATTAACAGGACTTCAGCCCGAAGGCGAGTCCCTGTTGTCAGGGCCTCTTTAGAGAGGGGAGAATGCCATCGTGGGTGAAACGTGATCAAGGTCCTGCTTTCACTCAGAAATCTTCCCTATTAAACTGTAGTCCCAATTACATCTAGGACACTTTAAATCCCCACAGTGAAGGAAGGAATTTCAGGAAAATCATCACCTTCAAAGTTTTTTTGCTCTCCTTTGGATAAACTAATCCTGCTGATGAAGACTGAAGGAAGAGCCAGATTGCCACTCCAGCCTACATAGACAGGTTTGTTAACAACTGGTCCTTCCTAAAACTGGAGCAGGTTAATCTCCTTCAGACACCACAAATGTTCCTTCAGAGTCGGTGCTTCCAACAAGTGGATGGATGTTAAGTACTAACCAGCTGTTCTAGGTCTTGGTCATTTCCAGGGAGGGTATTGTCTCTTCAGTGTGAGCTCAATAAAAATCAGAAAACTCAGATCTCAAAAACTAGCCAAACTTCTGTACTGAAAGTCCTCTGATTAAATCTGTGGGCAATATCTTCTTTGTCATGGTTATGCAGGACCTGGAAAACATTCCCACTGCAGGAAGGAAACTCACCTGCTGGATAGCATACTAGGTCGGGCTGGGATGGACTTAGCTTTCTTCACAGCAGCCCCTACGGTGCTGTGTTTTGGATTTGTGGCTAAAACAGTGCTGCTAACAGGCTAATTCTGCACAGTTTCAAGGCTTTCTGTTTTTCCCAGTCAGCACCACCAGTGAGTAGACTGGGGGTGGGCAAGAGGCAGCCACAGTGATATCCCGTACCATATTACATCATGCTCAGCAAGAAAAACTGGGGAGTTTCATCTTCCAAGGTGGCTGTTCCCCAGAGGCTAGCTGGGCATCGGTCTGCTGGTGGGGTGGGGTGAATGATTGCCTTTGCATCACTGGTTTCATTCATTTCACTATTTAAACTGTCTATCTTGACTCAAGAGTTCTCTCATTTTTGCTCTTCCTGTTGTGTGTCTTGCCCTGCTGGGGTGGGAGGGTGAGCGAGCAGCTCTGTGGATGCTTTGCTGCTGGCTGGGGTCCACACCACAAATAGATTCAGCAAAATACAACTGAAGAGAAACTCCACAATTAACTAGAAAAATTCATACCTGGCCTTCTCCCCATCAAGCTGCAGTCAAAATTAGAGCTCAGAATATCACCTCTTCCTTTTGAAACGGCAAGAATCTTATATCTACTCAGATACAGCTATGGTCTTCCACCACCAAAAACTTGAAAGAGAAAAAAAAAATAATAACCGAGGAAAATAATGTCTTTCTGGTAGTGGAAGTACTTCTTTATTTGTGTACAGTACAATCTAAGGCATCCTACTAAATTTCAGTACTTGATTATTTTATCTCTTGTCCTGTGTGCTGGTCATAATAACAATTTCATTTCCTCTTCCTCATCTCTGAAGGATTTTACATGGGCTTCAAAATCAATAATAAATCTTCAATTTCCTTATTCAGAAAATTCAAAGTAACCCAGAAATTATTTATCCTTTCCTGTACTCTGCTTTCAAAGTATGTGAGACAGCATGAAAGTGAGCTACCATTATTTTGAAACCACTTTAAATATTTGCATAGCAAAAATGAGTAGTGCTAACTGGCCAGTACCCAGTAACATGTGTGCCAGCTCAGCAGTGAATAATGACTTTCACTTTCCTCTCAGTAATTATTCAGCTTCATGAATGAAAAACAAAAATGCTTCCATCTGATATGATAAAAGTATATCATTCTCATCAATCCTTTAGCTGTAACACAATGAACACAGCTGGTGACACTTGAAATCTAACTTTGATTTTCTTTTGGATATTATTCAGTGTTAATATTAGGCAGATCTTTATGTATCTTGCTTATAAGCACCCTTGTGGAAATATCCTGGCCATCTCCTGTAGTTGACAAAGTAGTTACTTCTGCGTACATCTCAATGAAGAAGCAAGTGAGTCTAATTTTCAATGAATTTCTAATTAAATCAGTAATTTTGGTAAAGTTTTGTCATAATCTGACAAGCGAATGTTTGTGTGGAGTTGTAGATACCTTTTCAGTAATGTGTAGTCTCATAATCTGTGCACATTCTGCAGAATTACATGGAGAAGGTGTATAGGTATACAGATTTTTCTCTTTCCCTCCCTCCTTGTATACACGTATATACAAATGCATATTAATAAATATACACTACATACACATCCATGAACGTATATTTTTATTTTTTACTTGGTATAACAAATTTTAACAAACATTTATATGAATATGTATCACTTAAAGGCTGTTTATTGAAAACTTTCTATTCTGATCTTCTGTACATGGACTCATCTGCCTTCAGGAGCAGAAGAGTGAAGATCCCATTATATATGTCAGTAGTAACCTGAAAGGCAAGTCTTAATCTTCAGGAGAACAAGTTTGCTTTCCATATGACTCGTTCCAATGACTGCTGAGAACAGTTACACATTTAACTCCAATTTGGCTTATACTTTTTAAGGTTATTATGAACTTCCTCTTGTGAGCAGATGTGGTGGGTCTGGCTGGAATAGAGTTAGTTTTCTTCGTAGCAGCCCCTGTAGCGCTGTAGTTTGGATTTGTGACTAACACCATTCTAACAGCCCACCAGTGCTGGCTGTTGCTAGACAGTGCCTGCACACCATCAAGCCTTTCTCTTTTGCCAACTTTGCCCACACCCAGCAAGCAGGCTGGGGTTCAGCAAGGAGCTGGGAGAGGGAACAGCTGAGACAGCTGACCCACATGGACCAAAGAGGTACTATATACCTTATGAATTCGTGCCCGACAATAAAAACTGGAGCAGGGATGAGTTTTTCCTAAAGTAGCCATTGCTCAGAGACTGCCTGGGCATCAGTTTGCTGGTGGGAGGTGGTGAGTGATTCCTTTATTTTTTTCTCTTTCCTTCTGTTATTAAGCTATCTTTATCTCCACTCATGATTTTTTCTTGCTTCTGCCCTCCCGAGTCTCTGCCCGCATCCTGCTGCAGGGGGGTGTGAGCAAGCGACTCAGGGGGGCTTACCTGCCAGCCAGGGGCAACCCCCCACGGTGGACTTTTAAGAAACTGCATCCCTCGAGTTTGACTCCTGTAACACTGAACTGAGGGAAAAACTGTCCTGCAAAATTCAGGTTCCAAGCTGTTATGTAGGACATTATTGACCGATATCAATAGGTTGACTCAAAATAAAGGGCATGTGCAGTACTGACAGTTGTGTTATATTCTGTTTAACTGATCTTGCTTTGCATGTGTACCATATTAAAAAATTAAAGTAGCTGACTATACTGCAGAAAACAAGCATTTTCCCCCAAATACTCATATATGTAAGATGAAGGAATGTATATGCTTGTATTTTCTGCTGAAAATCTTCATTTACTAAAAAGTGCCACATTCAAAGTAATTTTTGATTGCACATCTATATATCATATTACTAAAAAAGGTGGCTGTCCCATTGAAGGAGAGCCTGGCAATTAACCGAAGTGTAATTGTGCCACCAGAATTTTCAAATCATTTTTCTTATGCCTCCGGTAGCATCACAATTTTTTTCATTGCACTGCAAAATTTAATTACAGGTTTAACAACAGTAGTTAATTTGGCTGTATGTGTACAGGTGATCGTGGTTAGAATATGTGAGGTAAAAGCTGACATTTGATTTGAAAATTAGTTCCGGAGCTCAAGGTCAAAGTGCAGAATGAAAGGAGACTTTCAAAGACAGCATCTTTGCAATCAGTATTTGAAATTTAAATTCTAAATCATAAAATCAGTTATCCTTAATGCCCACGAGGTAGATTTTGGCCATTAACTTTTCTCGTTTTCTGTCCCATTTGGGTACACACTCTCAAATGATTTTCAAGTGAAATCTTTCCATCTTGAACATCCTTAATTCAGTTCAACTCTCTTTCCTAAGTGCTTATTTTTGACACTACACATGAAGAATAAAACCCTCAGAGTGACAGTCTGTGATCATGTTTCATGTGGCAGACTTCATTTGCTTTCAGTTTATATTGCTATCAATTTATGACTTTGTTCCTTAAATAGTTATCTTTTTTCCACATTGTAACTGGTATATTGAATGATGTATGTTTGAGAGGTATGTCAAGGAATCTTAACTTCAGTCATTAACTGGTTATCTCTTGGCTCAAAAACCTTTAGTTTGTTGAGAGAAAGTTAATATTTTTAAAGCAAATAAACCAGCTTTTCAGATTGTAATTATTTTTGTATCAATTTTACATTTTCTTGCCTTTTTGAGCATCTAGCATGCAGTGCTTGAATTTACAGTTAGCTCTGCAGGAACTGCTTCAAATAGTATTATTATGAAGGAAGAAATCAAAAATCAAAGTGAATTTTTAGTACAATAGTGAGGTATAGGAAGGTGCAATTGCAGTAGCAGCAACCTGCATTATTGTATAGAACTAACTCACAGCTTGACAGAAAGTCCCTGCTGGGGAGGAAATGTAGGGGAACTGGCAGAATTCTGCTACATCTGCTCCCTACTGCTAATAAGCTTTAACTTGTTTCATTTTTACTATGCTTACTGTTTAGATATTTTGCTTCCAAAATTATATCTGTAACTATGAGAGCACATAAAAAGCAACACGACAGGTAGGGCTGTTTAAAAATTGAAAACTATCAGCAAGGGATATTAAAGGCCATAATGAGTAAGATGGTTGCCTTCTCAGTGTGGGTTTTTTGAGTTCAGGTGCGGCAGCGCTGGTAGAAAGACTGGGCGTAGGCACTGGGTAAAACAGGTTTGTAGCTTGAGTAGCTTGTACAGCCAGAAGGCACCATTAGATTATTTAGCCTGACCTGTATATCACAGACCATTACATTTAACCCAGAAATTCCTATTTTTGAACCCTGCGAGTGTACTTAGACTAAAATATATTAGACCTTTGGAGTTTAAAATACTTTACGCCACAGGATGAGAACCGAGAGGCTGTTTCCCGTGCAGTAGGTGGGGTGTTTATCAGGTTGTAAGTACACGTGTAGTGTGACTACTGCTGTAGAATAAGCTGAACAACCAAAGGCCTGTGTGCATTTAACAAAAGTGAAAATCCCTTCCTGACCCCTTTGACCTAGGGGAAAAAATACAGGTATTCATGTTGTACCAGAGCACTTCCATACTGAAATGTTCTGCTGAAGCCATAAAGAGTTACTTCAGGAAAAAACAAAAACCAAAACCAACCCCCCCCCCCCCCCCCAAAAAAAAAAAACCAAAACTAAAACCAGCACCACCACCCCTTTAAAAAAAATTGCAAAACCAACCAGAATAAATAAAAATTAGGTTTGATCTGTCTCATTATATATTGGTGGGAGTAGTTAAGGGCCCAGTAAGAGAGAAGATATTCTTCAAGCAGTCATATCCATTTTTAAAGCTAATATTAATTGCCTAATTCTGAATTTCAGGCATTGTGCCCCTTTGACAGCCATGCTGGCAGTCCTGTACTTCTCAGATCCTCAGTCCAGACACATTCATTGCCGTCCTTTGAACACGCTTTCCTCTGAATAATCAGTGCTATAGCTGAGGTGTATAACCATCTAAAAATGTGGGGGAAATGGTATATATTTTCCATTTGATATTATCACATGCTTCCAATAACTGATTATCCAACATTTTAAAATCTTTCTTTTGCTCTGATGGTGGCATAATTGTCACATACAATTATGAAATGTATTTTGAAGAGAGATTGTAATGTATAAAATCCAATGGATAAAATTATTGAAAACTCTCAAGTCCGTGGGGCTATTGAGACTGGGTTTAGATAATGGGATAGAACAAGATTGCGATATGATAAATCAAGCAAAAATGGAAGTCTCAGTCTTAAATAGGAGATTCTTCTCCATTACTGTACATGCAGAAGTCTCTGTCCCTCTTTCAGCAGGCCACTTTGCGTTTTCTATTTTTCTTTCAATTTATTCTAACAAGTAATTATTTGAGCTTACTTTCCAAGAAAACGTCCAGGTTGGTACATCCAGAAATCAGAGGTGTTAGCCTAGTTATTACACACTTTGTGTACAGGCTTTCGATTGTTTTTTTATTCTAGACACCCATTCAAAGCTTCCTGGAAATGTCATACTGATTGCTCTTATCTTGGTCATGTCACAGAGCTTCCCAGTTTCCAAAATTAAGGGATGAAAACACAGTGATCCAATAACAGAAAAGAGGAAGCAAATTAGCAAGCAATTTACATCATTAGCTACTAAATATAATCAAAAGAGAGCATGTAAAGTTATGTCTTTAATTTCAACTGAGTCCTTTTGTCTGTCACACAGAAGTGACAGAAAATTAATACCACTTCTTCACCTCTTGATGGTCATGGTAAAAGATAGAATAGCAAGTTGCTAGATTATTCTGTTTGAGTGTTTAAGCTATAGATCATACATGGTTATTGGTCTGATTTCTCATGAACTCTCTGTTTTCATGAGTTTCCATGTTTGCTTATCTTTTTTATATAATGCTTACGTATGCTTATCTTAGTAATATTCAGAGACCATTACTCATGAAAGTTTTGATTCTGCAGACTTAAATATATCCTTTATGCACCAAAAAGCTGACTCAACCTACAAAATCAGATTTACACTAGATTTATTGTGGGATTTGGGCCCTAAAAGTGATATTAGTTAATTTTTGTGGTAGTTTCTTCTGATATACTTGGTTGACTACCATAAAATTTTAGCCCGTTACCTTGAGAAATCCTAATAATAGCCAGCAATATATTGTATAGATTTCAGATTTCCTGTACTCTTGCTAATATAACTTGAGGTACACTCATTTTATTCACCTGCAAAATGCTTCTCTGGCAGAAGTTAAGATGTGTTGCTTGGCATGTTAATTGCTGACCATTTCATATCTATTAGTTAATTTTTCCTCACTACCATAGCTGCATGAAGAATTTTTCACAATTAGTATGAAGAAGACTTAATTTGATTTTTTTTTCCAAATGCCAGCATGTGGAATTATAATCATTATATCAAGACATTACATTAATTTGAGATCCATTTCAATTACAAAAATTGAATAAAAGTACCCTTAGAAATAGTACAGCCTCTGAATTTCAATAGCCATATATGTTCCCCTGTATCTATTTCCCCTTTTTTATGTTTCTGTTTTTCAAAGATGGATAGACACTGCACAAAAAAAGAAATTATTCTGCAAAATATGCTATCAGGTGCTGACACAAAAAATAAAGAACCACCTTGTTTTCTCTAGATTTTCCCCGGTTCAGTAAGACCAAGTAAGTACAGGCTCAGTTTTCCAGTTGATGTTGTACAAAATAATTTCTACATGACACAGTGCTAACTGAACTACCGTCAGCTTTGTCAGCATTGTGGGGTAGAGAGGACTAAAATTTCTTTAAGAACTTGTTTCTTTTTATATTAACAGTATTTATTCCATGGCAAATATTCAGGTTTGTAAGACTTCATTTTTAGTCTGACAGTCTCGTGTTAATGTATTTTTTGGCATGCAGCAAATTATCTGTTTTATTTCAGGAATACTAAATGTCAGACTTCCTTATTTTTGTAAGCATTGCAAAAAGAATATTCCTAACAATTTTATTGTTATAAAACATTCTGGTATTCATTCTTTGAATTCAGGCATGTTATACCAGGAATGCATGTGGCCTATTTATTAGACAAAACAGGGTGTTGAAAAGAATTGCTTCTATCCTACTTTCTTCAGGAACTGACATTTTTATTCTTATGCAGTTTTCCTAGTGGAATCTTTACTTTTTAAAGTCATAAACCTATTGTTGTGAGAGACTCTAGCAAAGCTTAAACTGGATCTCAGGAGTTTGATGCACTCTATTTAATGCAAGCAGTGTAAAAGAAATTTTAAATGTATTATTTAAAGGCACATTAATCTTGCCGCTATAATGGTGTAATAATGCATACCATATAAGGTTTTCATAAACTCAGCTTCCAAAAGTAACATCATAGTATCTTTCTTTTTGTTCTCCAAGTCAATTCTTTGTAGAGATAGCAATTATGTATTCATCTCTGTCTCTTATAGCCTGATTCATATTCAGCTGTGAGGTAGGTAGACCTTAGTCCTTACCAACACAACACAAAGAATATTTCTCATTTGGAACAAATGGAGGATAGTCAAAGTAAACCAAATTTATATAATAAATGTTAATAGCTGAGAAGTGTACCTTTTCAGTTAAATTAAGTAAAATAGTTAAATGCCTATACTATGGGTTGAATATGGGTTTGTCCTATACTCGTTATTCCTGTGTTTTCATCAGAATTTTAATAGGTCTACCTTTGATTTTTTTTAGATGAAAAAAATACACTATTAATTAAAGAAATTCTTTTTTTTAAGGTTAGCAATTTTAAAACAGCACTCTGTGTAAGTTAGTTTGCAACTATTAGAGCCCAGCATTTTTCATTTAACTATGCCCGTTGCATTGGCTTCTGGTTTGCTTCATAGCAGTACTGAGAATGCATTAGGCATGCATTAGTGTAAGAGTATTCTGTAGCTCTCGTGAATACGCACAGTGAAAATCGAGTGCATCTTTACTAAGAACTAAGGCATACAATATGCAAGGACTTGGTAACACTATGTGGTAACTTCTTGTGTCTGAGCAAAGCTCAGGAAAGCATTGGACACAGCAGTTCAGATAACCATTTTACTTTAACGTACAGATGCAGGTTAATTAGAAGCTTAAAAACCAGTTGCCAACCTCTGTTGTTAACATTCCTTCTTGTGATATGAAAGGGCTTGTATTTCCGCATTAAACATGTTTATAGAAGTGTTAGCTAAGGAATATTTCTACAAAGCTATTTTTTCACCTTCAGCCTATGCATGAATGTAAAATATAGGAAGAGTTCCTGTTCTCTTTTCATGTTATTAGATACCTTACTCGGCTGGATGTCATTTGGTAATGTAGTACTGCGCCCCTCAGTAAGTTTTCAGCCAAGCCCTTCAACCGCTTCTATTTCCAACCAATCATCCTTAAACTTTTGCAGATTTGTGTTGAACATCCATTGCAGAACCTTGTTAGAGGGGTTAAAACACAGCAGACTGGTGGCTCGAATGTAATAGGGCTCGAGATCCCTGTTCCTGTGGCAGGTGCCCAAAGCAGGCAAACCTCCTGCTGGGCACTGTCTGGGACTGTCTGTTGTGTTTTAGTTGTCTGTGGTGTCTCCATCAGTATAAGCAGGGAGGGGAGATTCTATATGTCCCTCCCTAAAAGTAGGATTCCAGTTTTCTCTGTGATTCTGCTTTGGGAAAAAGGAGAAGAGGAAGCATTTTTTTTTTTTTTTCTCAGAAAGAGCCCAAGAGCAACCACATCAAACTCCCACTTCTTCCAGCCCAATATTCTGATGCCAACAGCTCTGCTCAGCTGGCTGAAGAAGCACTTCAAAGCTGTTACCTGCATTCTTCTGTTTGACTCAGTGTTCATTATTCCCCTATGAAATCAATGTGGAATATCGCAGATGAATATAAAACTCCCTTAGAATTACAGAAATCTTGGAGAGGACTCGTTGTTGGAAGGGAATAATTGTGAAAATTCAACCAGTCCAGTCAAGAAAGCCCAGTCACTTTTCTGCTTCACCAAGCATACTGCTAGTATCAGCGTAAACGTAAGTTCTTACATAAGAACATAGAATAGCCATAATGGTGTAGGCTCTGCTTAGTATTCTGACTCCAAACAGTAGCCCTAAGCAGATGTGAACAGTAAAAACAGGAAAAGCATATATCCACCCTAATATTCTCCCCACCTCAAACTGTTTTATTCATATATAATTTAATTAAATTCATTTTGATAGTTATATAAATCGTTAATTTTAATATAAATTATTAACTATTGTATAAATTAATAATTAACTAAGAATTTTAATATGTCTGTCTTATAATCCCCACTGAATCTGTGTTCTTCTTCAGGCTCCCCTTGAATCCCTGTAAAATTCCTGCAATCACATCATTCTCCATCAAGGAATTCCAGGTGTCACCCACCATCAGTCTTCTTGAAACCATGCCCTTACCAAAGTCATTTGATGATCCATGGTTCTTGTACAGAAAGACAAGGGTGCAAAATCAGTTCTTATCCCTATCCATTCTTCGTATGTCATATATGGTTTTGTAAACCTCTGCCGTATTCTCCTTAAGGCTGGAGGACATTTCCAGTCAGATCCTCCAGAGGTTTAGATCATCCTTCCTGTCCTCGCTGAATGCATTCTGCATCTAATATGTCCTTTTTCAGTTGAGAGATCCAGAGTTGCATGTCTTACTCGAGGCGTGGGTGAATTGTGAATTTCTGCAGTAGCGTAATGTAAAAATAATGCACTTTATCCTCTATTCCTTTCCTAAGAATTCATAATGCTTTACTTGCTTTCTTGACTACCGTCAGCTGCTGTGATTCTGTATTAACTGGTCCATGAAGACTTTCCAAGATGTTACTTAGCTTAACTGGGCACTCTTCTCAGTGTTTACAGTAGTATGGTATCAACCTACCTCGGTATTATAAAATGTGAGGTAAACAACAGAGTCACATTTTCAGTCCTCCTAAAATCTTTTCCTTACCTTCTGTTTTTCCCCTGAGTTATTGAAATGTGTATTGTAAAACCAGAAAAATACCAGTCTTTTCTTCACGGTAGGAAAAGCCCTTTGCTGAGTTGTGGGGTTTTTTTTAAAGCAAGGTGTTAAAAGAGGGAGTATTCATAGTCCTTCTTGCAGTGCATGTATTTAGAAAAATCTGCTTTGGGGCTTCCTCTTCCAAACTTTCTGGAACTCTTGTCTTTCCCACCTTTGATAAATTGAGTAGCAGATTATCCTGTTGGCAGAGGGAGGATATAGTGAACCATGTTTTGAGGACAGTCTAATATAAGATTCAGTTAGAGCTAAATCACTTATATCAAATCTTTATCCAAAGTTTTGGAATCCACCATTTCATAGCATGATAGATTCAAAATCAAAAGACACTGTGGTCTCTGAGGCGCATCCATTAGTAAAATAAGAAATTGTTACAGAGTCATTTCTTTTCAGAGGCTGTCTCCCACACAGCAAGAGGATGCTACCCGGCTTCCTTCTCCAGCGCTCTCTAAATAAGATCATGAAAAAATATAGCACAGTAGTAGCATCCGTCTCCATATTATCTCAGCAGTCAGCTATTGAACCTTACGATCTGTTCATTTTCCTCTATGACATTCAGACTTCTCCTGGTGCTAAGCTACCTCGCAGTATTTGTTCTTAGAAAGGATTAAATCCTGTGGGAAATCTAACAGGTGGAAATCAGAATGTTCCAACAGGCAGATCCTCTACCATGAACTGAAAATCATTTGAATACTGACAGCTAGAAAACAAGTGTTTAAGGGAAAATACGTTTAGATGACAGCTACATCTACAGCCTAATGAATTTTGTGAAGATTTGTAAAATTCAGGTCTGCATACATTAACGAATCACTGCTTTCAACAGTGTTTGCCCCAACAAACACTTTTTTTGTCTCTTAATAATAAGAATTCCCAAGAATTATTTGACACTTCTTTTTCAAGAAATACAAGCCAAGCTGCATCCTTTTCTACCTCTTTTTATTTTTCCCTAAGACTGTGAAGAAGTGGAAGGAGGACTAGGCCAAAACCTGTGCTCCTTTATGGAACATTTTATGACTATCCTTGGGCAAGAACCCTAAAAACACATTTTTCTTCATAGTACCACAGCTGTCTGCCAGAAGTACTGAATCTCATTGATGAGAGTGCAGAATCAATTGTAAAAAGCAACTTAATCATAAAATAATTCCTCTTCATTTTCAGTCTTAATACTTTCTTATATTGTTCTGGCATCATATGAATGGAATTTCTTAGCCAAGCTTATATATTCATCCTCATTTACTAGACAGGCTATCATAAAGATATTCAGCTGTTTAAGACAGTTGTAAATTTCTGAAAGGTAACTCCTAAGTGCAGCATCCATATACAAAACAAATGTCAGCGATTTTTTTTAAAATAAGTCAGGAGACATCATTGTTAGAAGTATTTCTGTTAGATTTGGTAGCAGCTGATGAAAGATTATTAGTCCCCAGTAGCTCCATCACTTGTGCTTTGTGCAAACTCTATAAAGTTAAAGGTTATGAGTGCTATGGTACTGTACAGGTGCACCATGAATAGCCTTTCACACAGAATAATTCTCATTTGTTAAATTTGGAAATGTACTTTCTTCTGGCCTTAATTTTCATGTAGTTCTTCATATTCTAAATGGCAGCTGAAGGCAAGCAGAAATAGCGAGTAATTGATTTAACAACCTAAGACAAGCACAGGGAAGTAGAAAAGTTTGTCTTAGTGCTTGATGTGACCTGAGAGAGCTTCTTTAGACTCTTTTTTTCTAAACAGTACCTCAGCACCTTGGGCCAGCAAAGTGGCCTTTAAGCCTGAATAAGCATGACTTTTTTTTTTTTTTTTTCCTCAGTGCAAAGCTCCAGTATTTCATCTTTTCAAATTGTTTTACAGCACTTAGAGCAGAATTATATTGACAAGGTTAGAATTCATCTCCTAGAGGAGAATACTGTGCTCCTCCTGTTAAGTGCTAATATAACATTTATGTGTTGGTACCTTAATGACAGGCCTGGCTAGCCTGATGAAAGTACTGAAAGCAAACAGTACTCGGTGAAATTTTATTATGACTGAAGTGACTGCAATTTGAGACAAATTATCCCTATTTTTGTTCCTATATCAAAAACAGAAACGCTAAAGCAATTGCTACGTTTGGTATAGAATTAGACTCCGCTATTGTTAATATAGAAGTGCATTTTTCATGTAAACAGCTCACAAGGGTCAAGCATCAAAGATATTCTGTGCAAAACGCTTGTCAATAACTTTGTGAGTGAATTTTGAAATAAAGTGCCTGTAACCTGTCATCATTTCTTCTTCTCAAAGTTGAGAGCGAGTAGATGAGAATTGAGGTTGTGAATTGACAGTGCTGTGAGTTATATGGCCTTATCGACTTCAGGCAAACTTGACAGATTTGCCTTGTTATTATTTTTCTTCTTATAGGCCAGGCAATGGACAATATTACCGGTATATACTGCAGCGTAAACAAATCAGTATATAAAAATGTTATTATCGGTGTACACAAAGAAGATGGTGAAGTCACTAGTATTAAAAATGCTTGGTATATTGTCTCTCCATTAAAATGGAGGGAAAAAATAAGAAAAAATTTAATCTGCTAGACAAAATCAGCATTTCAATTGTTCAACTGTTTGAACAGTTGTTAAAAAGAAAGAAGTGTTCAAAGAGCTGATAAGTTAATGTAAATTCATACTTTTTTAGACTATGAATATCATAAAATGGGGTTGGTTTCCATAAATAGACCTTGTTGTATACATAATAGAAGTGTATGCATTTCAAGTATAAGGTAACAGCAGACCTAAATGTGTGTACTGGCTTTGGCTGGGCTGGAGGTAACTTTCTTCATAGCAGCCTGTACAGTGCTATCATTTGGACGTGTGACCAAAACAGCACTGATAACGCACCAGGGTTTGTAGCTGTTGCTGAGCACCACTTACACAGCATCAGGGCCTTCGTTTGTCACAATGTCCTGTCCTGTCAGCAAAGGGCTGGGGGTGCACAAGAAACTGGGAGGGGACACAGCCAGGACAGCTGGCCCCAACTGACCAAAGGAATATTTCATTCCATAAAACATCATATTAAGCCATAAAAACTTAACAGAAGGGTCTTCGGGAGGATAGCCATTGCTCACAGTCTAGCTGGGTATCAGTCTGCTGGTGGCGAGGTGTTGAGTAATAGCCTTTGCATCGTTTGTTTTGGTTTTCTTCCTTTCTTTTTTCTTCACTTACTAAACCATCTTTCTTTTGATCCACAAGTTTTCTCACCTGTGCCATTGGGGACAGGAGGAGTAAGCAAGCAGCTGTGTGGTACTTAGCTGCTGGCTGGAGTCAACCCACTATAATGTATTATTCCTAATTTAAAGGTCTGGGGTTGGTTTTGTTTGTATTCACTTGAAAAAGAAATAAATACATGGCAACAGTACAGGGACAAGATAATTCTTTTATGAACTCATCTTAGTTTTGTTAAGATTCAGAGGTGATGCTATTCACTTCCTATACCTGTTAACATGCTCCAGTGCAATTTATACTCTTTTTTGTTATAAAGAAGTAAGCAGAAAGCCCATCCCACTTCTTTAATACCATCAAACGAGAAAGAAATCAGTTACTTAGAGTTAGCATACCAAGTTAGCTAATTAGAGGTGGTGGTTGATGTGAAAACAATTTAAATACACTTTCTAAATGAGCTGTGCTATTAAGAAAACACATTTGAGATCATTCTGCTGTTCAGAAATATCTGAACTATATCTTTGCTGTATCTGAACTGTATCTTTAGTACTCCAGCTTTTAAAATACATCTTAAATGCTTTACTAGCTCATTTCTGTAGTTTTGGTCATTCTTACTATTTCTGTTCTTTAAAGACCATTGGTATGGACAAAAATTACTGTATGCAAAAAAGACTTTTCCATTGCAGACTGAGCGCAAAATACATTATGATCAGCATTTTATTAAACGCTTCAGGTATGGTAATGGTTTGAGATTGGAAAAATAAGCAGATGTTGACTGTCAGACGAATTCATAATTACTCAAGATAATTTTTCAATAAGAAGGAAAATTTAGGAGAAAGACAGTCCCCATGTACTGCACGTGGTTTTCTGAATGTAGCAGCTGAATATGAGCAACATTAATTTCTACCAGCTCTGTCATATGCACAATATTTTGTTTATCTTTTAGGTTGAAGATTCAGAGACGTATCACGATGGAACTGATGTGTGTGGGTTGCTTACTGTCGTTGTAGTATCTCACCTACCCAGAGATGCTGCCATTGAATGGCACGTTGTTGCAGTAGTTGATGATCCACTCCAAAGAAAACATTTTGCAATGAAGATGTTGTCAGAGGGCTACCAAATTGATTGCGAATCTGTGGAGTCTAGTTCTGCATCTTCTGCATCAGTCTCTCTATGTCTGAGCTTGATTTCACCATCCGTTTCTCAGCTTGATTTAGACGGACCTCTTCATGACTTAGTTGCTATGTTTAAACAAGCTTTTGAAAAACTTTCAGAAGACTGCAGTGCAAGTCCTTTGTCTTTTAGAGCTTTCTTCAAGGAGGATGTCTTTGATACCGAAACACTACAAACAGGTAAGACTTGTGATGAAGGAAGCATGTGTTAATACTAAGCATAAGGTATTTTTTGTTTATGTCTACAGAAGGTTTCATTGGAAGAAGATATTTTAGAAGTGCCTTTCAAGGATAGGTGGCCAAGAAGGTCAATTGCATATCGGCTTGTACCAGAAAGTGTGGCCAGCAGAACAAGGGCAGTGATTGTCCCCCTGTACTCAGCACTGGTGAGGCCGCACCTCAGATACTGTGTTCAGTGCTGGGCCCCTCACTACAAGAAAGACATTGAGGTGCTGGAGCATGTCCGAAGAACGAAGCTGGTGAAGGGTCTACAGGACAAGTCCTATAAGGAACATCTGAGGGAACTGGCGTTGTTTAGCACAGAGAAAAGGAAGCTGAGGGGAGACCTTACCTCTCTCTACAACTACCTGAAAGGAGGTTGTAGCAAGGGGGGAGTCAGTCTGTTCTCCCAAGTAACAAGTGATAGGACAAGAGGAAATGGCCTCAAGTTGTCTCAGGGGAGGTTTAGATTGAATATTTGGAAAAATTTCTTCACAGAAAGGATTATTAAGCACTGGAACAGGCTGCCCAGTGAAGTGGTTGAGTCACCATCCCTGGAGGTATTTAAAAGATGTGTACGCGTGGCGCTTAGAGACATGGTTTAGTTGTGGACTTAGCAGTGTTAGGTTAATGGCTGGATGATCCGAAAGGTCTTTTCCAACCTAAATGATTCTATGATTAAAATACATTTGTTGTTCTTCTGGTTGCCACGCACGCTCCTCATATAGAAAGGCTCTACTGGATGTTTTGAAGTCCAGACAGGATAAAGCCCTGGATTACTTGTTCTCATCTCACAGCTGACCTGACTGAGTAGAAGGTTGTATTAGACAATCTTGTTCCAATCTGAGTTGTTCTGTGATTCCACGAAAAAGAAAGTTTCTGAGAAATCCAGCCACCTCAGGTTCAAACATAGGGAGAATTAATCTTTTGCATATAAGTCTTTGAACCGTTGTCCATTTGGTAGCCTATTTTTGTCATGATCTAGAACTATGTTCAAATAACCAAATTCTGTGTGCTAACAGGCACTCCTTTGAGGATAAATAATTAAATATTTAATGTTTTAAAATGAGGAAATGATTTCGTATCCTCTAGATTAGAGGGTGTCTGGTTCTGAACGTGGGCTGCTTTCTTGCCAACTTACTATAATAGAACTTGCTAACCAAACAAATTTACTGGTTTTTTCCCAATGTTTATTTTTTTCAAAATCTCATTCCCTTACCAAGTAAAGAGAATACAGAACAATAAATACAATGGTGCAGTACAGTGTACTTCGTATGTTGTACATCTGTGTTTTGGGCTATGCTCAATTTGGTCAACCAACATTATGCAAGAGCACAAAATCTTATTTTATCTTTCAGACCTACAAAACTGGTAGACCATACTTGTACTGAAATCAGTAAGAGGTTTGTTATCAGTTTGAGAGGAACAAAATCGGATCCTTAGTCTATCTCTATCTCAAACATGCATGCACTTTAAAAATCCTTGCAGACCACAACTGATCCATATTAATTAAATGACATAAATGTTAGCCCTCAAATATTCTACTGGCCTATTTTTTTTTCTTAACCTGCAGCAGTTTTTGAAGAAAATTCAACCTGACATTGTTTAATAGATTTAAACTACAGGAATTGAAAGCTATAAAAATGTGGCATAGAATAAGCATATTTAATCCAGGAAGCAAGGAATGAACATATAGTCTGACAGAATGTTGTTGGTTTTACTACATTTTGTTTAAAAGCTAAAAGGAAACCTGATAAAACATATTCCTGGCATGGGATTAACGTTACCGTTTTGCCTGCTTGCTTTCTGATATTTCTCAGGCCATAGAATAATTACTTCCAAATAATTTTTGTTTGCTCTATTAAATATTTTGCTCAATATTATGTATAAATTGTGCACATAAAAATTTGATTCAGTTCCATTCATGTTATACTACCAATGCCATAGACATAGAAAGATTTGTTGTGATTGTCATATTCATTCTGGTTGTGTTCAGATCTCTGCACTGTCATAATAATTCCTGTCATTATAGCAATTTTATCATTATCCTCACTAGTAAGAAATATGTTCTTGCAAATCTGTAGAATATATAGAATACATTAAATTTACAAGAAGCACTAATTCATGAATTCAATGAAGAATTTAAAAATAACTTTTTCTCTACTTAGGAAAAATTTGCAGAAAGGTCAATGGGAAGAAGAAATATGCTATATATTTGAAAATTATTTCTCAAATTAAAATAGTTGTTGCTGTGTTTTACAGATAGTTTTAATCTGATATAAGACTATTATATATATACTGTTTCTGATTCAAAATCAGAGGACTAATTGTTAATATATTGTTAAGAAACAGGGACATATTTTAAGTGTTCTGCCAAGGTGTGTCTTTGGAACCTTGAAGGGGCATGTAGTCTCCAGTGGAGCCTCCTCAACTTTCCAAACGTTGCAGCGTATTACTGAACTATGTCTTTGACTGTCTTTTGTACTATTACTATGCTTTTCATAATTTAAAGTGTAGTCACACATATATGTTAAATCTCAGCTAAGAAAGCACTGTATAAGGTCTCCGAGATGCTCTCATTCATTTCAGTATCACCTAGACAGTGTCCATAAGCAAGGTGACATAGTCTATGTTTTATCTTCTCAGTTATTGGCAGTCTTCACCTTTCACTGGCAGAACTATGGCAAATGCGTGTGGCCTTTAGTGTGCTTCACAGATAAAATATACCAGAGCTAATATCAGGTCAGTCTTTTGAATCCCATGGTATTTTAACCTGCCTATAACACCAGCCCAAGATGTTAGACATTGCTAAATTCTGATGACCAGAGTTTTTTCTGGTTTCTTATAGCATACTCCTGTTGTCTTCTTGAGCCTTAAGATGGTTCTCATGTTCCATCTACAACAGCCCATTAACTTGTCAGCCTTCTTCCTAAATCTCGATTCAGGAGAGAGGGAGTAAAAAAGGCATGTTTTATGGTTACACAGAATTTTAATTCATTGCCTGAATAGAATTCAAAGCATAGATATAATATATTTAGGCAATTTCAAATAAGCTTGTTCTGCTTATAGAATGCACGAATTTGAATGTGGCTAGTCACAAGAGAGAACAGTACTGGTTTCCAAAATAGCACTACTTTGTGTCTTGTCAGCTATGAGCATGGCCAAAACTTGCTCATACCTCTCTCTGTAGTCTTGCAGTCTTGCCCTAAGGTATTTTGAGTATTTGGATGTCTCTGTGGTGATTTCTACTACCTCCAAAGGTCGCTTTCTGTTGCAGAGTATGTCTAGGTGGGTAACAGATTTATTTATGCTACTGATCAGATAGCTGGTAGGTAAAACTGTCTTTCAGACACAGAATAGCATTGTACCAGGACACAGGATTAAGCAGAAATGTACTGATCTTGACTTGAAAATCTGCAGGCCTAATACATGGACTTTTTAAAAATATTGTTTCCTTGGTGTGGCTACCAGAACGCAAATGACATTGAGAGAGCAGTTTTTCAGTTGCCATTTATTAATTCAGCCCAGGTAGTGCTAATTGCTAACCATCTGTATGATGAGCCATTAGTGACATGTTTGATCTCCAACATGTGTTAGACATCGTTAATCCCACAAGTAGGTCTGTCCTTTTGGAGTCTTCAACCACCATCAGATACATTGTCAGCTGAGGAAAGATAATACTCATCATGTAGCAGGGAAGGCTAGACACTACTATTCAAATATTTTTACCATGAAACACATCAGACAGATGTGGATGTGTAATGGAAAAGACAGAAATTATCATGTCTCAGAAATCAAGAGAGATGGTTGAGGAGATAACTCTTCCCATCTTAGTGCATTTCAGGTGGACTTCCATCATGTCATAAGATGCGCAAGTAGTCTTCAATAATTCTTGTAAAATCTTGACTTGCAATGTATTGTCTCTTTTAGCAAAAGCACGGAAAAAAATAAAGGTACTTTTTTCTGATTAGAGCTTAAAATCATTGGAGTGAGAGAAGAAAACACTGCCACAGATCTTCTCAAATGAGCCTCTGATTAGACGAGGGCTTTTTTGGTGCAAAGAGATTGTAATTTATTTAAAACTGTGCAAATAAATTAGAGACATTTGTTTGTACCTGATACAGTAAGATGAGAACCAGGAGTATGTATACTCTGCATATTGTAACATGTTATTGGAAATTACTATAGCCAGTGTTACTGATGTCAAAAGAAGCTAAAGGTTTGTAATGCAAATCTGAGACAGATAGCTTTCTGTCATCCTAAGACCAGATGTAAAGTTTTATTGAACAAAGTGTAGTACTGATGGTGAACTTCTCAGAGGCAATCCCTCATAACATACGAGAGCATTATGGGCACCGTGCTGAGACCACAGAACGTGTTAGAAGTAGGAGGATTAGATTAAGCTGACATATATACTTAGTAAGATGCTGTTAAGCCTTTAGAAGTCTTTAACATAAAATGGCTATTTCTCTCTTATTCTCATTTAAATATGCATTAATATAAACGTGTCAGAACAATTCGCTATACCATCCAGTTGACTAGATTATACTTCAGTGTAGGAAAGATGTTCATAGTCATCACAGGCCTTGTTCACAGGATGTATGCAAAAATATTTTTGAATATTTATTAGGGAGTGGAAAAGGTCCTGCATTCACCAGAACATCATATTACATAATCCCTTTTTAATACTATAGAAAAAAATGAAGTGGGAATATAAAAAGGCAAAAGAGAACAGGAATAGAAAGACAGTCTGGTAGCGGCATTAAAATGAATATATAATTAGTTTTAAATGTGGCTCTACTCTGTAAACGCTTAGGACTAAAAGGCTCTTAGTACTTCTGTATTTATCATGTTTGAATGATGCTATAGTTTAGAAAAAATTCTAACACAGGTTGAGTGTAGTTCAGCTGGACCATAGAAAATCTTGAGATGGGACTGTTTCTTCTGTTGAAAGAGAAGCCCTGGTTATTCGGCACTCAGTTAGGAGTCCTTGCACTGACATAGTAACACCCTGACACATGCACAACATACTGCTTTTAAACTAAAGATTTTCTATCTGATAAGATTTAAAGTATTACATTTATGAAAATACTGCATTATCAACACATTTACCAGATGGTTTCCGAAACGCAATTTCCAGTACTGGTAGATATACATTATGTAGTGTAAATCTAAGAGATGTGGAAGACAATCA
The DNA here is from genome assembly GCF_023638135.1 of Falco biarmicus. Classification (NCBI taxonomy): domain Eukaryota; kingdom Metazoa; phylum Chordata; class Aves; order Falconiformes; family Falconidae; genus Falco; species Falco biarmicus. Next base: position 16,511,562 of record NC_079294.1, on the reverse strand, counting down.
AGTGAAGATACCAAGATGTGCTTTCTTAATAACACATCTCTGTGTGCATTAAGAGTTTGATATTTTTTAACTAATGCACTTTAAATTCACAAAGGGAATTTACTTCAACTTAACTTTCTGGATGGATATGCCCTTATACGCTGGGAAACAATTTCCCATGGGGACAGCTGAAATCTCAACTTCTAAATATTTGTATGCAGACCTACATGTTCTCATGACTCAGCGGTCGTGAAGGGCTACTCACGTGAGTAGCAACTGAAGAGTCATTAAGAACTGTTTATTGAGTAACCATGAAGCAGGTATATAAGTGTTGGTAATTTTTAACTGTTGGTCCTTTTGAAATCAAGCTTTGCAATCACTAACTAATGAAGTAATTGCTGTGACTACGATACATAATTTGGCCAAACAAAGGTATTTTTTAGATATTATGATGCTGTCTGAAATAGGCTGTAAAACTTGTATATGTTTTTCTACCAAGTTCTATTAATTTAGGCTAAATGGAAAACATGAGAACAGTTGTCAACCTGAAAGAAGAGGAAAATTTCACTTTAAATTTCTTGGGTTTCCTGTTAAGAAAACAAAGAATTTGCCAAGTATAATAGTTCAAGCAGCAGGCCTACACTGCTGCTGGTCAAAAAAAAAAAAAAAAAAGGTGATATTAGTACTTGGGGAAATGAATCAGATTATAATATACATAAGCAATTAGGAAATACTGATGTGATTCATGAGTGCATTTGAAATTACATTTTGAAAGGAAAGGATAAAAGTAGCTAAATTTGGTCTTGAGCCACAGAGGTGGCTTTGCAATCCTGCTGTTGCTACCCAAGCTATCCAGTCAAGAGATCTAATATATTAAATGACCATTAACATGCTGAAATTTTAAACTTTTTATGTCAGTTTTCAAGGTTATGCTGTTATTGTATCTACTGCCATTCAGTGTACACATATTTTTGTCAGAACATCTCATACAAAAAGGATTTTTTTGTTTGCTATCGAAGACATGGGGAAATTGTTTTAATAGTAATGTTGCCTCTTGACTGATTTTGCATCGGAAGGTGTTTAATGCCTGTGAAGGCAGCTTAAAATGTATTAGATCCTACTTTAGGGCAGTGGCCTTCTGTCATTTAGGATGGGAAATTTATTTTTATAAGAGCACAGATAGTAGATTGAATTCAATCACTTGGTGCCAAGGCCACGTAGCAGTGTTAGAACTCATTCTTATTCAAAATGGAAAGCGCATGACATCTAAAGGTTATGTATTGCAGTCATGCAGAAAAATCTTGCTAAAACTTTACATGGAAATATTTTTTTAATTGTTTGACGCAAGAGTGATCTAGAACATCCACCTTTTATCCTTGATACAGAACACTAGCAATATATTGGTAAGGTTGTTTTAAAACTACTGTGTACAACTTCATATTTCTTTCAGAATTTCTGACACTAATATCCAAGATACATTTATAGGTTACTGTATCCCTCCTATCATGTTTTCACATTATGTTGAAATGCTCCTGAGCTCTTCACCAGATGAATTATTTGTGGGGACTTCTTAATTTTCCTGTTGACATGTAGTGACCTCCAGGGCAGAATGGACCTGTCAGAAAACAGGCGTTTTGTAAGGAAAGTCATAGATTATAAATAAAATTTTCCTAAGTTTGCTAACACGTTGAAAACTGACTTTCCGTCCTCACATAATCAGTTTGGAAGATGCTAGACATCTTTTATGGTGATCCATGCAATGGCTTTACTGCTTGATGTTAGTTAATAAGTTATTTCAATAAACATTGAAATTTGCTAAAAGCAATAGGCTATAAGGTGAAAATCTTAAGAAAATAGATGTAAAGAAACTGGTGGAATGAGAATCCAGTCTATTTTGCAATGAGTCAGAATGGGAAATTTTGATAATTGGCTCTACAAGGAGTCTGAACAAATTAATACTCTTCTGGAAAACTGGATCTTCTAGACAGCTGTATGTATACATGGTCTATCCCTATATGTATAAGTGTCTATATACGCATAAAGTACAAATGTCCTCCTACAACATCAAAATTAATTTTTAGAAACTGTTTCGTGCTTTGATGACAGAGGACAACTATAAAAACATCTTATAACAATTGCATCAGGCATGCAATGATTGCCAAATTTGGATCATCTGGTGAGGCATATATGATCTGTCTATCCAGAAACCGTTTATGACAAAGTCAGCTTTTAAGGACACAACACAGATTACAGTTTACAATTACACAGAAAGTTTTTCTCTGAGACTGTTTCAACAATTCTGCAATTCTAAATCAGTAATCATTGAAATAACTTAGACTTCTAGAGATCTCTGCATCATTCATACAGATCCCTCTCTATATTACTATTCATTTATAAGTGAAGAAAAAAAACATGGTGGTGTTCAAACCAGTGAAATTACATCTGACTTAGGAAGTCTACTGATCTTCAAATAATTGTAGGCTGAAAGTGAATTGGGGATAATATCATACCTGCTTCACTTGTTATTACTTGTTCTAGATATTTATTTAGGATCATTACTTGATACAATACTGCAGTAGATGGACCTTTGGCATGACTAGCTTGTCTTTTGTACTTCATCTTCTTTAGTACCAAAATGCTGGCCATTTGCTCTTTGTCTAGCAGACCTAAGAAAGAGTTCAATGAAAGAAAAGAGTGAATTTTGTGAGGAAGAACTATGTACTGTTGCATTTTTAACCAATAACAATATTGGTAGCAGGAAGATCAATGAGTAGGTGGATAGCTTGTTCCTGGGAAGTTCCTGGGTTGGTTCAGTTTGTGTGCTGTCCCACTGGATGGGTGACCCACAGGAGGGCTGAATGACTGTCAGCTGGCTGACAGTTGTCAGTCATTCTGTGACATAAGCTCTGCACAAAGTACCAGTTCAATCTTCTCTGATAACTTTTCCTGGCCCTTTTTGAAAGTATTGCTGACTGACAGCAGAAGCTGTACTTCAGTGTTTTTCATGTAGAGAAATCAAGGATTTTTAGCACTGCTAATATCAATAACCTGGAAAACGGGCATTATATCTACCGTCATACTATTAGATTTGACAATAAACCTAAATAAACTATGACTGCAAATTTCCTTTCTCCTTATACTGTTAAGTGACAGTTCACATGTGAAGTTAAGTATTTGAGACTAGAAATTTTCCTGCCCTGGCAATATGTGTAAGAAGCTGGCAAATATTTATTCTCATGGTGTTTTTTTCTCCTCCGGTTTCCTAAAGCTTTTGGATGCATCACCAGATCCTTATTTCCCAGGCCTGGGCTATTCTGCTGAGTCCACTTTCAAGAAATTGCCCTGACAACTGCAGTTCTGGTACTGGAATCTCCCCATTGCTTGGTCTACATGCTCAGAGCAGTAATAGGCTTTTAAATATATATATATGTATATATATATATAATCTTAGCTATAAAGAGGAAAAGCCAGGTGACAGAATTAGCACTGGCTGATAGCCAAAGCCATTAGTTATTCTTACCTCAAAGCCTTCCACTTCTTCTCTGGTTTCCCCTCCAGTTCTTCCTTCTCCAGTCTCTCAAAGTTAATTTCTTTCTGTAAGATCTTGCCTTTTGTCAACTGGGGCACCACTGATAATGCCTGTCAGATTTTGTCAGATGACTATCAGCAGTCATGCTTAGCTTTCCTCATTGGTACTTTTCAAAGAACTAAGCAGCTGCTGAAAATCTAACTGCTAAGGGCTCTAATAAGTATAACAGGTGCAATGGCTTTTGAATTTCTTTTGAAAACCCTTCCAAGGTCAGCCCTGTGGAAATCCTCTGTCCTGCAAGCAGTAGGCCATGGTTATCTTCTTTTCTCTGTCCACATGTATCAGGTATCAAATTCAGCTGTCAGCAGTCTCTCAGCAACACATCTCAACAGTCTCTGAGGTTTTCCGAAATGTTTAGTCATTTGCTTGGAGACAGATAAGACCTTCTTGTTATCTAATGGCATGGAATAATTCTTTACAAAGATGTGAAGCTAAAAAACAAATTGAAATAATGCCCTGATTTAAACCACAAATGCAGGCAGGAACTTAACAGTATGAGAAGATGATGCCGTGGGCGTAGGTTGCTTTAATAGCCTAGGTCTTTTGTCAACATGGGTAATGAAAGCCAAAGAAGCTACCTTCCTGAAGCCCAGGGTAGCAGCATGGACACGAGGATTATTTATTGCTCAGAGCGAAAAGCGATAAACACCTTTGTACTCCATTGTCCATTTGTTTCCCCTGCCCTTGCCACTTCTCCATAGTCTAAGCCATCTCGGTTTTGGACTTGGGGAGGAGGCCTGAAAACAGAAGACAGGACAAGGAAACAAGGGCTGTTTGTACTCCACAGGTATGCTTAAGGCAAAAAAGTCTCCAGTGTTTACCGTCTCTGGTGCATACCTGGTCACAGTCGGACTGTGCAGCCAAACTTTGCATCCTAAATACTCAGCTTACCGTTTTCATTGTTAATACTCAATAGCATCTCTTCTCTTGTTTTCTTTATGCAAATGAAGAGATACATACACTTTTTTTTTTTTTTTTTTGAGTGCTAAAATTTGGATCTGGAGGTTGTTTTGCTTGCAGTATCGCAGTCTCAAATTCTGTAAAACTGTGACTAGAAACTGGCCTGAAGAACATCACAATAATTATTGCCTTAATTTTAGACACATTACAAATCAGATTTCTCATTAGAATATTTTCAGCATGCATTTGTAAAGGAAGATTTTTTTATCTTTGAAACACCTTTCAAAGTTATACTCTGACTTAGAAGGAAATATACAAAAATCTGTGCTTAGCATCCATAAAAGTACTGTAATTTTGTTCAACTGCTTACCGCCCACAAGTTGGACTTGAGTTTTCATTTGATTTATCTGATGTAATGACGCCATTACAGTAAGAAAAAGTGAAGAGGAAAGTTGTTTTGTTGTTTTTGTCATCTGCACTGTAACTTCTAATCCAAGAAAATAGTTGTAACTAACCATCAAAAGAAAGTATTTTGCCATTGTCACACTTCATGCAATTTGGCATTGCATAATATATGCAGTGGTGCTCCCAATAGTCTATTTCTTCTTAAATTTCTGATAAATTTGTGTTTAAAATAGCATAAAGGTGTTGAGTAGAACTGAGAAATTTCCCATCTTTAGAAAAACAAGCAATGAAAAATCTGTATTTTTGTCCTTCCTATGGTCTTTACTCAGCTTTTACTAGTAATGCATCATATCTGCTGTCTTAAAATCCAATTAATAGCTCTAATTCATTGACACTGAAAGTACATTTATAACATAGTCTCTTTAGGCTGTTCTTTTCTACTTGCACTGTTAAGTCTGGAGTATCAACATTGGATAATTTGAGAACAGGTAAATTTTTTCCATTGTAAAAAATTAGAACATTTTTTTCTCTTTCTACATAATCTCTGAATGGCAAGAGCCTAGCCAGCAGGTACCTCAGCCTGGGTGGGCTGGCACACCTGGGATACTAGGATAGGATAATAACAGAAAGAGATCACCAAACTGGAGAAAGTCTAGAGAAGAACTAAAATAAAAGGTCGGGTGAGTGGCGTATGGAACATATAAGAAAAGACTGAAGGAACTGGCTTTGTTCCACCTTGGGAAGAGAAGGCTATGAAGGAACCAAATTGTAGTCTACCGTAACATGCATTGCAGGGAAAGAGACAGGATTTTATCAGAGATGCACCAGAAAAGGACAAAGAGCAGCAGTCACAAAATGCAGCAGGAGAGATTCCACGTGGACACAAAGAATTATTCTCCACAAGAATGGTTGCATGCTGGTGCAGGCTACCCAGAGGCTGTGGAACCTTGGAGGTCTTCAAAACCTGGCTGCACAAGGCCCTTAGCAAACTGGTCTAATGTCTGAAATTACCCCTGCTCGAAGCATGAAGGAGGTTGGACTATGTGATTTCCAGAGAACCTTACCAAACAAAATCAGTCTATGTTGCCCAAAATTATTCTATTATTCCATATTATTATTAAATTACAATTAATTAGCCAAAACCAGTGGCATTTAATTGCAGATTCTGAAAAAAACCCAACAGTTTCTTTCTGTCTGTCATTAATACTCCACACTTACAAAAGATGACTACCACTCCTTACTTGAATAATGATTATTGAAACCAACAAGCAAGTTTTTCCTATTGGAGTGTATCTCTGAAAGATAAATGTTTCTTTAGAAGTATCTGGATTCTTTGTGGTTTTTTTAACTAATTTCTCTGTAGTGTGCACATTTGTCCTGCTTTCTTTCCATCTTTTTATCTTAACAGAACTCATAGAAGTTCAGAATTATAATTATCATTGGGCTGTGATATCTCTGCAGTATTTCCTAGGACAGTGTAAAGCCAATGTGTTTCCAGAGTCTAATTTCTTTGGTAATGATTGAGACGCCTGAGGATAAGGAGTCCTGTTATGAAGTTAAATAGTTTATGTCATCGGTAATGTCGTATCTTCAACTGGAAAACCCACTGTTTTCCTCATTTAAACACATTATTAGATGGTTATACCATTTGATATAGGGGCTAAATATGAATTTAACTGGGTTTTAGTAGGATTTTGAAAATAATTTTTAAATAATAATTTGCAAGCTTTAAAAATTGCAACTTTTAAACCTCTACAGAACTTCAAAACTTTGTTCAAAACTTTTGCTTATCAGGAGATAAAGAGTTTATGAACTTTGAAAATCAAAATTAATTCTCTTCACCTAACAGCAATATTGCTGGAAGATGAAGAAAAAGTTTGTTGAAGATTGCTGTTTCTGATATTTACAAAGTACTGACTTGTCCTTAATCATCCTGCTGGGAATGTATGAGTCACTATATCAAACAATGGGGTGAAATTAGATGTAAGAAAAATAACAGTATCTCACCTGTTTTACTCTCAACTATACTATATGTGTATCCTGATGCTGTGAACGTAGATCCATTTGAGATGTACAAGCAGCTTCCCATTTGTGGCACAGAAGGATTAAGTGACTTGGTAACTTCACCAAAGATGGCAATGTTATAGGGCTTTATTTTCCTGAAGTTCTTAGCTGAAGTTACGGACGCTCAGCAGCTCTCAAAATGAGGTGCTGTTTAGAGGCAGCATAATGGTAAGAACGGGTAAGTAGAGCCCTGAAGCAGAGTAGTTCATTGAAGTGCATGCCTTGTTCCAGAAAGGAGTCTGAGATGAAATCTGTTTTGAGATTGCTCTTCTACTGGGCATAACTTCATCATTTTAGAATTGTCAAGGGATCTTGTCATTTCCAGACTTTTATGAAAAGCATGAGTAATTGAAGCCAGCCTAAGGCATTTTCTATAGATTCATACCTGAAGATAAATATATTGTAATTTAGCTGATTACTCTATTTTTTCTTTGCATTAACTACATAGAATGTACTTTGAATTCTTTTATTTTGTATCATGTAGCATAACTTACCTGCTGTGATTTAATCAAGGATTTGGGTCACTCAAACTATAATAGCAACAGAAATAATCAGGATTTCTATCTTTAGATTAGCCTTTTTTAATTTTACTTTTCTTCTAAATTATTTTTTCTTGTGATTGTTTTTAGCTCTGTTGTATGCAAAGAACTTAAACTTTTGATCCTTTAAAAATTTGGAAACAGAAACCTCAGCTGTTAAACAGTGCCTTCATTAAAAGTATTGCTTGTCATTTTGTGCTTAACTTGTTTGAAAATATGCAGGAGTTCTGCAAACTTTTTAAGCATATCAAAATTTCATTTTGATAGGAAACATGCTGTATAATACTTCCCAGCTACAGGAATTAATGCCACAATGCTTATTCTGCAGCAAGTCTACCATATGATGACACTTAAAAAAATGTCTTTGGCAAGTATTAATTGGAAGGAACATTTTGGTGTTTGGTGTTAGGCAGGAGTTAATCTACGCACATTGCTTACAATGCTCTTTTATATTTTTTTCCATGCTTTTTTGTGTTTGACTCTTCATGAATATACTGCAGACAGGCTGAAAAGCATTTCAGAAGTTCTCATCACTTAAAGCACACTCATTCAAAGTCAATAATTACATTAAAAGACTTTATCAGTTCCAAGGTGCATTGATGTCATACTAAAGTAGATCTGCTGTAAGAGATGGTATATTTTTAGCTCTGAGCTGGCTCAGAACCCTGAATTAATTATCTTAATCATTGTAGCACACATTTCAGAAAAATCCAGTCTGTGCCTCCCACTATGTCCTTTAGGATAAAAAAGCAAAAAATACACTTACTGCAAGACAGTAAGACTTAAATATGCTTGTCCAAACATAGGAAAACTTAATTTTCTGGTACACAAAAGAAAGCTGTCCAGAGACTGATGGAAAAGCATCACACGCTGGCCTGGAGGAGCTATGGAATTAGAGACAAGACCTTGGCCCATTTGAACCAGAATGATTCTAGCAAGACTGCAGTCTCTAGTTCATCCAAAGGATGGTCCCTGCTCTGATAGGTAATGTGTTGAGACACATAAAACAAGCCCAAGTTTCAGAAAATACTAAGAATCTGAGCTCTGAAAACCAAGTCAAGCTGTACATCAAGCATCATTAGCTACTGTGGTTTTGCCTTTTAGGTCAATTGAAATCCAAATCTATTGAAATTACCAAAAATTATGTTATTGAATCACTGGGAAAGAACTTCAGCACAGTTGACCCAGTCCAAAGGCATCATTTGTTTCTTCATTTTCAATAGGGAGATAAAAATGCAAGGCTTCGTCTTAAAGTACTCTCCACTTGCTTGTTCTTTTCTGCTCTTCCATTTTAGTCTCCTGTCCTGGTTTTTGCCCTTTCTTTTTTCTTCCATTCATCCCTTGTTTTGGACCACATAAGTCATGTTTCAGGCCGAGTCATGGAAAACATACAAGAATAAAACTTGAAGGCAGGCAGAGTGAGCCAACTGCAACAAAACAAGATGTAAAAATCAAGAGGGAGCAATCTAAAGTGTCATGATCCAGAAAAAGAGGTGACTGACATAAGCCAGAGTATAGCAAGCAGGATTATAAAGCCAAAGCTTCTGTTTTAAAAATGTGTTGTTCTGTGCTGAAGATACGATTGGTAGCAAGAAGCAGTAAGCAAAAACATGTGTGCAGAAACTCACAGCTTGGATTCTACTGGGTGTTATTTATTAAATTAGGAGCCACTAATATGTTTCTTCATCCCTGCTTCAGAAGAAAAATAGTGGCACAGAAAGAAAAGAAACTTGGTAGATGACACACAGTCCTTACACTAACCTAAATGCAACACATCCATCCTGTTCATTGTTGTCAATATTTAAAAAAGAACAGGTTTTGTAGTAACAGGAGGAATAGAGGTATCTGAAGACTAAACATTCCTTTTTAGGCTCCTGTTGCTGTGAAGTACTGATGTGTCTCCTGTGAAATGCTGAGTGCTATTCATTCCCATCGGAATCTTCATGGAGACGTCTAGGCTCCCTTTAAAGTAGAGGTAGAGTCAGCAGCCAGAGCAATGCAGCTTTGATGCAGGAGAGAAGGTCATGATTCCTAAGCAAACTGGAATTTTATTCTGAAGCAGAATGCAAGTCAGCGATTATGATAGGCTACACCTTGCATGGTAAAGTCCAAAGTTTGGGTTTAATTTGTGGAGGGGTTACAAAAACGATGTCCCCTCTCATCATACACCACAAAGCTGTTAATTTGTAACAAGGGGCTGTTTTTCAATTAAAGAGAAGGTCTCAGTGCCATTTGAAATGCCCACTGTTGTTGATGGAGTAGGCTTAGGTTCTCCTCCCCTCTGTCACTGACCTTGTGCAGGTTGCCCATGGTTTCAATCGTGTTTCTTCAAGATCACCAGATTCCCTAGAAGACTTACAGCCTCCTAAGAATGTTCTGCCTGGGCACCAAAACCTTTTAATGAGTTTCAATTATCTTTGATTTATTAATGTTCTTCAGATGGTGTTCCGTCTTTCCTTTCCTTCTAAAAGCAGTCCTACACAGGACTTGGGGTGTGTGTATTCAGGGCTTTGCCCTGCAGAGAATAGCCTTCTTTTATGTTGATTCCATGATATTGTAATGTACATTTTTTAACCTGGCAAAATCGGAGAGAGAAAGAGCAAAGCAATGCAATACTTTTTTCTGGGTTCTTGGTGATGCATCACCTTTTAGTTTGAAAATAGAATGTGAAACAGCCTCTCTACATTCAATTCATGGTACACAGATTTGACCTATAGTAGTGACAACTTAGCCTTTCATCCTTAATAGAAAGTCAGCTGAGAAATAATATTGTTATTTATACAGTTCCTATAGTAAACCTCATGTTAGCAATTAAGAACAGCAAGATGGTATGATTATAAATATTTATATTTTAGTTACCGCAGCTCAGTCACAGATAATGTGGTTTGTAAATCCTGGTCATGTCTCTAGGACACAAAATAGCCAGGAATTATTATTGCATACTTTTCAGAAAGCCTTTCAGAATAAAAAATGAAATTGAACACTTAAGAAAGTATGTGGGAGCTATAGGAAATACCATGTTATCCTTTATTAGATTATACTGGCATCAGCAGGGGAAAAGCTTTAAAAGAAAGGGCAAAATACAACAGTAACATATACAGCATTGTAAATTATGTGTTGCATGCATCATGCAAATTGACCAATATGAAATAATATTTAAGATATGTAAATTAATGTATTTAGGAAAATTGCTGTAGCAAATGTGGCCCCTGTTCAATGCATGTGCGCATACCTAATCCACCTATATAAATATGTATCTACTTTTCGGAACCAAAGCTTATGTTTACAATTGTCCTGCTAAAAGTGGTCCCATATAAAGACTGTAAAGGAAACAACAAAAATCCTACAACAGTTTTTTAACAGGCCTGAAGAACTAAGTGTCCAGTAGCCAGAGGACTGTGATCAATACCTTAAATCAGAAATGAAGACTAGAAATTTGAATGAAACGTAAAAATTTTGCATTGTCCACACAAGCACAATTTATATGTGAAACTTACCCTTGGAAACATACACTGTGTAATTAACCTATTTTGAGCAACTAATTCTTATCTAAAAAGGTCAGCTTCCATGCCACTGTAATGTTGCCCACACAAATATTTTCCTTTCCTTGTTTAGAAGCCTAATACATTTTTTCTGTGCTTTTTATGTCTATACATTTTTTTTAGAAATATTAATATCTTCTTTTTTCATTATTTGATCAAATGGTAGAAATTTCACTTTTGTAACATAAATAAAGGTATTTCAAAGTTTTCCATGCTCCTCAGCCAAATTAAGTGAATGCTGACAGTGAGTTACCTGGCAGGATGCAGGTATAACATATGCCAGTAGGAGTAAATGCTCAGGAGAAATGTGATTTACGCTGTATCATGTCCTTCCTTTTAAAAACCTGAAATAACCTGCAGTGAGTTCTTCACTTTCAATAATCCAGTTTTTCTAATACAAAGCTTCTCATCTACTTTTAAGTTCATTATGACACTCCAGTAAAATAACATTTACAAACTTAAAATGTACAGCTTTCAGATGTGGTTATTACAAAAGCTGAAATATTATTTAAAGCACTTCACTTGTTATTACCTATAGAACTTTCATTTTTAATAGGTCTACTGGAAAATATATGTAAAACCTGGTATTTTAAAAGATGCCAAAATCATTATATAATATTATATTTCCTCTCGTTATCATTTTTTGAGTCAGTTTGATTTATCCCAGCTTGGAACATTAGACTAAACGTCAAGGGGTAGGAACATTCTTACAGTTAAAGAAAGTATACATACATATTCATATACATATATATGTGCACATGAATTTACTGTGGCTCCTAACTCTCTGCCAAGAAAATTTTCCTCTTGTCAGTCAATTGATCGTAATATAATCTCAGAATAGAAACGACATTTTGAAATACAGAGTTCTTTTCCTTTACGCTGTTCTAACTATGGCTTATATGTAGGTAAACACAAGCCCTTTGTGCTTATATTTAGGTTAAGCGTTAAGCTCTTCTTTATACCTTTGTGTTGCTGAACTGCTTAACATTTTCTGGGGTTTTCATGTGTTCATTATTTGGCTAAGCAGGCTGTTGACTCTGAAGTTTTAAGAAATTTCAGGTATTTTCTTCTAAGCAGAGACTCAGGCTCAGTGATTTTAGAGACCATTTTAAGTTTCTAGTATTATGAAGTCTATCCCAAAGATGTTATGCTTCAGTTTTCTTGCAAAATGTTGTTTGCAATCTGATTGCAGCTCTGCAAAAACATCTTGGCTTCTTCTTTGTTTGCAGTGTCTAGCATTTGAAGTGTTCTGTCTATTCATAAAATAGGAACGGCACTGGCAATAGCTGTTAAGGGTTCTCTAAACTCATTTGCCAATATACCAGAAGTCTATTCTGGAGAGACGGTTTGAAGTAATAAAAACCAATTTTGGCCCTATATTGTTGATCCTGGACTTTACAGGCTATTTCTCATCTATTATTCTACCATCATTTGCCTCACAGGAAACTAATGGGGGATGCATAGTTCTTCCTGCAAAGGATAGATTATATAAGAATTAAATGACTGTGCTTGATTTTAATATAATTGCAAGTTAAATTGCAAGAGTGGGAATTGGGAACAAGCATATTTTGCATCTGAAACAATCAGATTCAACATTAGAGCTCTTGATACAGCTCTCATGGAACAACCCTTTCCGCAAATTGTTCACCTTCAGCAAAAAACCAGACTTGAAGGCACAATCATTAGCCAATATTTTGTAAAACAGCTGCTGGTGTTCCTGCAGCAATATTTGTTAGTGTTACTAGTAGTGTTAAATTTGCAAAGTGACAATTCCATGTGAGCTCATTTGATAAACACTGTTTGACCAGATACGAATCTTTACATCCTCCTAAAGGCTAAACATTTCTGCATGTTTGGAATTAATTGCATTAACTTCATTAATCTGTTTCATGGTCTTAAAGCTCCTGCGGGTGTTTTGATCTGGTGTTTAAGGTAACTTTCTTGATCAACCTCCAAGCTTCATCCTGTAGTTGTGAACTGGAGCTGACTCGTTCAGTAGGCTGACTTAAAGCTGTTTGACTGTGATTGCTGTTGCTTGCCTTCTTTATGGATCACGGATTTTATGTTAGACAAAACTCATAAAAAGTCAAGTAATGAACGGGAAAGAAATAGAATTTATCTAAAATTTGCTAAAACCTTTTATTGTCCCTAAAAGCATAATCATGACCTTCTGCTGCAGTGGATAGAAGTTGTAGCCACAGGGAACCTTTCACACTGATTTCATTGCAAGATTGAAGCTAAAATGAAAGGCCAGATAGTTTACAGCCATTCTGCAGGCTGCGGACCAAAAAAATTGTAGCTACTGGAGCAAGTTTAAACTGTTAGCGATTAAAGAAAGACTGACATCTTGCTCAGTGTTATGTCCATGCAGAGTGTGTTGAAAATTCATGAAATGCAGCATTAGTGACATTTCCAGGGTAATACACAACTTCCTGTAGCAAAGAATTACCTGGAAGCAGAGATTTCAGTATTCTGACTTTTGCTTAATAAGCACGTTAATTGTATTATGGACTTCCACTTTCACTGCCCAACTGTTTCCTTAATCGTCATGTGTTTACATATGAATGTTTTTAATAGATGCCACTACTACCACCTTAAAAGCTATTTTTTCTATTGTTTTCCCATTTACAAAATTGGCTATTGAAATGTGTAAGTGTGTTTTGGATTTAGAACATGCATGTTTGCTATTAAAAATTACTGTTGGCTTGATAGGTTTACTGATAGGTTAGCATGAGTTAACTTTGGCCAGCAAATAGTAAACTTACTAATAATTTCTGAATTAGTAATTGAAAGTTTAGATGAAGAACGTGGTTTACTCCTGACAGTTAAGTTTGTGTTGGTGGCTCTGGCTATTCACTGTCTCTAATCTGATTTTATTTATTGCATTATTTTATGATTAAACTGCACTTTTTCTTCCTTCCAATAGTCTGTGAAAGTGGGAAATGAGAACGCCTTGAGACATAGAAGACAGGGAAGCAACTTGGTGGCAAAATTAAATAATTTGTAATCAACGGGAAGGAATTGGTCTCAGAATCTTTGACAAAGCCTGAGAAAGTACTTTTATTTTCCTTCATGTTTGTAAGGAAACATACAAACTGCTGTAAGCGGTGAAGTCCATAGAGTGAACTGTCATGCAGTCATAAAATAATCTCTTACACAGTATATTGATACTAATTTACACAAAGTTGCTCAGGAAGGCAAATGCTCCCTTGAACAAATTATTTCATGACAACAATATTCCTGCCTTCTCCTTTTCATCTACTCATCACCTTCAGATAATTCTGGCTATTACCTAATTCAATTAAAGCAGTTCCAAAAAGAATATGGCTTATTATTCCTCACAGGAGAGTCTACTCTGTTTGAAAAGTAATGGTGACCAGGATTTAAGACAAGGAATGCTTATGAGAGATGAGAAATTCCATTAAACATTGCATAAAACTGAAGAGAGGTCAGAATAGGACAAATCCGATGTATAATGGCCATTTTTAAGTAGTAGTAGTTTCTGAGAAGCTGCCTTCTTTATTGAAACTTAAGAAATTAAAAGTATTAATGAACTGTGCCTTCACCAAATCACAGTATCCTTTCCAAAATATCACCTCTAAAATTATACTGCCGTAATGTTAGGACAGTCAACAGAAACGCAACTGATACAGAAAAATAACACATCAACTTGTCCTGCAAAAATTAAATTATTATTGTTTTTAAGTGTGGTGCCATGGACCAGACAGGACATGTATTTAATTTTCTTTTGACAGCTTGGAATCAGTAGTTTAGTTTGTTTTCTAACAAGTGTTTGCTGTAGAAAATATTTCATTCTACTGAGTAGACATACTGTTGAGCAATACTAAGCAATGTTGGCTTACACAGTATGTGTAAAGCTGTGCTCCAAGTGTTAGATACTGACCTGTCGTGTGGTAACTAGAACTTCAATATCATGTAAGTATATGAATCTGTATATAAAACAAAATATATAGTCTACCCTTACTATGAGACAATTAAGTGTTGCTTATTAAAATGGTTTTAGTGGCTGTGACAAAGACCAAAGACTAAAAATTCAGTATTTTTTGTAATGCTATGGCTTTAGGGAGACTTTTCAAACATTGCATATCTAAGACTAATTTTGAAAGTAAAACAATAGCAATGTATGCACATGACCTGTAGTCAAACCCATGAAATAGTACTGGTAAAGTGGAATTCTGTAGGCTGTGCGCTAAGAATTCATAACAGTAGTGTAACCAGTGGAGCATTATCAAAAGTCAGTGATGTGATTGTATTGCATATGCTTAAGTCTTATTTCTTATTGTCAGAACTAGTATTAAAGTCATACTTCCATTATCCTTCCTAATACAAATGTGTCAAACATGGGATAGCATAGGCATATGCCAAACTGTATCTTTCTCTATCACAGAGTATATTCTCTGATATTTTTTTCTAACATAATGGGCTAAAGCTAGCAATGTGGAAAGCATGCCAGTCATTTGCATTAGGTGAGGATAACATAAATTTTACAAGTACTTGAAGAATATTGGTTTTACAGTGAGGGTGGTGAAACACAGGAACATGTTGCCCAGAGAGGTGGTAGACGCCCCATCCCTGGAAACATTCAAGGTCAGGTTGGACAGGGTTCTAAGCAACCTGATCTACTTGAAGATGTCCCTGCTTATTGCAGGGGAGTGGATAAAATGACCTTAAATGTCCCTTCCAACCCAAACTAGTCTTGATTCTATGGTAAAAGTTGAAAAGGTACTCAATCTCAAAATGGTTCTTGCTAAAAACATTGAAATTTTACCATGTGGTAAGTCCGGCATTTTTTATGTCTGACTCTATATGAGGAAGTGATAATTTATTTTTTGTGTGTTCATAACAGATAGTTAATATTGGGCCTTTCTGCAAAATTATCATGGATTTCCTTTAACAATAGTGATTCCTTTCCTGGAGTTATCTTAAGGCAGGATAGCTTTGCTGTGCTCTGGCTCACTGACTGTATCTAGAAGACATTTTCATTGATTCAAAAGGTGACAGAACTGTTGGGATTGAAAGACCGGTTTCTGATTGATGGTTAATCAATCTTGAACCAAATCAGAAGAAAAAACAAAGGCTGCCAGCTGGGTGGTCCTCTTTCAGTCCTTATCATATGTGGCTGTGTGAGGTTGATTTCTTTATATCCCACCAGCCAATATAGTCTCTTTTTGTAGGTGATTACAGCTACATCTAGGATGGTGTAGTGCCAGAAAACATTCCCAGCTGTCAGCATTCTCTGTTCTGTCCTATGCAGTTCCCTCTTGCAGCACTTTGTGCAGTTTTCAGGAGGGTTTGGGGCTGGGCAGATAGCAGGTCACTTAGGTCAGACTCCCATTTGCATCAGGTATACATGTTTTCTTCAGTGCTTGTTGAAGCCTTATTGCACAGCCTTGGGGTCATGATCACCTCCTTGAAATTACTGGTTTTACCATTGACTTAGAATGGAGTCAGATTTTTTTTTAATCCTGTTCCAAATTCAAAGTATTTCTTGCATTTCTTGTACTGATTAGTGTTTGCCTAGAACAGATTAACAAGTTCAGTATCAAAATCATCACCATAGAATCCCATACCTACAGAGGACAGTATATGTGAAAGAAGAGAGCTCAAAAAACCATGCAGATCTTAATGATCCACCTACAAGTGTCCCCAGTCCAGATTCAATGTGTTAATGGCTTTTCTTTAACACTCTCCTATGGCATCCCTGAAGGCTACAAGCATGACCTTCTGCAGTCAAGCTGCTACTGCATGCAGCTATTGAAAACTCTTTAGTTGAACCCCAGAATACAAGAAGTAGCAACCTCTTTTGTCAGATGCTTTATAAATGTGTGTGTGTATATATATAACTTTTTTGGTTTTTTAGTAGGGCATTTGGGGAAATATATCACCAAGTTAGTACCTCTTACGTTCACAAAAGCAAATGAAGGTTTACTTGGTGACCCTTAGTTAATAATTATGTTAGCTAAAGCAGAATCAGTGTATTTGTCTTAGCTAAATGTGGTTCTTTAGGGCTAAAATTATGTGCATATAGCTTACCTAACGGTGTATATATGAAAAACTTACTTTCTATGGTGCATCCATTCGACTACCTCATCTACACACTGCCCACCCAATGTCGGCACTAAGACGACCATTGCCATGCATATCCTTGGGCAGACTTAAATAGCTTGTTTTATTTTAATTGACATGTCAGAGAAATGTTCGTTTTAAACACTTAGAATTAAGCTTGGCCTAAAGTCTAAATTTAGCCCTGCAGCCATGATAAATGTGAAGACCAATCACTTTTGTAAGGGTTTTGAAATGCTTTCACAGTTGCAAAGATAAGAGGAAATGCAGACTACAAAGTAGCAAATCTGGGTAAGAAGCTTCCAGTTTATGTTGCTCTTTTTCTGATTAAACTGCTTCTAATCTATTTCCTATAAACTTCTTCCAAGCTAGAATCACTGAATGCCAAACTTCTGTATTCTGCACCTTTTTAAAATTAAACTCTTGAGCAATGGGAGTGACAAGGAAAAGTTTACTAGACAAAGAAATTTTAATATATCTCTCAGCAAAGTATGTCTAAATCGTTCTGCTGTTGCAAGCATTACATTTTAGCTTTATTGTCTTTTATGAACACTGATTAAATTTCCACTTGAAGCTGGTGTTTTAAGAATGGAAAATCATTCCAGAAGATTTTGAAATAGGAAAGATTAGCTGATTATTTAATTATTTAATGTAAGGGACTGTGCAATGAAGTTGTCTTCACCAACAACTCAATTAACCAGAGGTCCATTTAAATTCTGTGTTGCTGTTCTAAACAAGAGTGATGTGATTCACAGCTGCCTGGACACCTAGGATAAGATCAATTTTGTCTAACCGCCTAAAAGAAGTTAACTGTTTTGTTTAACCTAATGACCTAGGTTCTTTTTGTTGGGTGACAGACACCTCCGAGGGACCCTTCATCCTATAGTGTATTTTTAAATGGGATTAATAATCTTTTTGGAACAGAGGGCTATTTTTCATTAGATGTCCAGCTTTTTAACTGTTAAACTACATGAGAATAATTCCATCCCAAATTTAAAATAAAATCTGTAATTGGTGCAAACCATTGGTTTTGAATTTGAAATTTCATGTATTAAAAATGGTGTTTATAACACTCATGACTAATATTAATGAATCACTATAAATTCTTGTATAGTCCTCCTAGATGCAATCAAGTCAGAATTAAAACAGTAATTGTGAATAGTGTGAATTGTGCCATTCATTTCAAGGGACATATCATTTTGGTAGATCTGCGCTGAAACCTAAAGCTGTCACTGCAGGTATCAGCCCTACTAACTGTTCCGTGTCTTGATTCTTTTACAGAAGAACTCAGCTAGTAACTTTATTCTGCATCTTAAACAGCCTTAGTATTCTCTCTCTCATCTAGCTGCCACATTTTCTAGCCATTCTCGGACAGCTTGACAAAATTATATGTAAGTAACGAATACTCGGGTTCTGAAAATGTGGTGGTAGTATAAATTACATTAATTTTACACTTGAGTTTTTTGCAGTATATCTGATTACATTATTTTGTAAGGTAAAAATAATATATTTCATTAGGGAGCTGCAGAATTCAAGCCTTAAGAAATATATTAGGTCTTGAGTTTAACATGCCTATACAATTGATTTGTAACTATTTAACTGGAAAAAAAAATTCAGTCTAATCATTTTTAGCGCATGAGTTATATTCAGCCTGTAAACTCCTTATTATTCATACACAGAGGGATGTGTCCAATGATTAAGACCCCAAGGATTTGGTTGATAGAATAATCTGCATTTCTGAAGAAAAAATAAGCAGTAGGGTATTTAATTCTTTAAAGGAAAAGTTGTGATGCACGTCAAAGCATAACATTGACTCATAGTTTTAAAAACAGTTATCTGCTACTTGCTTTTCCATTGGCTGGTACACTCATATATCTATAATGTACAGTCTTGATCTAATAATTGCTAATTATGCAGTTGTTTATCAGCTCATTTGAAACATCCTGAAATTCAGTCTAGCTCAGCAAATTGCTGTGCTTAAGGCGTTTTTACATTCTAGGAAATTATAATATCCCCAGAAGGCAAAGAATTAATAATAAAAATCCTCTTTTGTAAAAGATTATCATTGCAGAGCAAATGGAGCAGATCTTCCCTATCTTAGTGCATTTAATATTCTCATTTTTTTCTATGAAAGTTTGATGGAAAGACTATGTGGGGATCACTGTTTTATTAACTTGTTAAGAGACAAATTTACTGAACCAGTGCAGCATATTGATTTCAATGTCTGCTATATGGAAAAGCAGCAATAGTAATGGATAACTTCTAGACATTTCCATAAGGAAACTAGCTCATTCTTTAGATGTTTCGTGATCTTGATTTATCTGTTTGGGCTGGCATTAATGATTAAAATTACTAGGATGCTTTTTTGTTTATTACTTAGAAGTTTTTCCTGCCTTCCAAATGATTTCTTCCTAATATGCCCACCCTTATTGAATCCTTTGTAAAGGATTACAGAGGCAAATGCAAAGATTGTCTCATTCTATTGGAAACAATATTCTGGCCAGTAGATTTCAGGTTTGATAAGCAATAAACAGAAATTAGAACACTACCTGCTGCATATCTTTGATCAGTTATCAAACATTATTCAACTGATCAAGCAAGCAACCATCTCTGGGGTGGGAGAGCTTAATATAATTCTTAAAATACATCAATTACAGATGGCTTGATCTAATAATCTTTGTAGCTACAAACATATAAATATCATACCTAAGATATGTAATGAGGACAAGAAAGGTAGCCGTCAAAATAAATTGAGTTGCTATCCTCTAGGTACTTATCATGAAGTGTCTCAAGTGCATACACATACTTATGCACATTTTTTTGCTTGAGTTTTGGGGTTTTTTTTTGGGGGGGGGGTGGTGAGGGGAATCTTTCTGCTTAATCTAGGAGTCCAGTGCTGGGCTCTGTATTTCCATTATTCATTTTGGCATTGCATGACTCAAGTATCATTAAAAAAATCTCAGAGAGTATGCAGACATCTGTGGTACTTCACCCTACAAAGTGAGTGATCCATGTAGGCAAGGGCTGAAGTCTTAGCAACGCAACTCAGAAACTAATATTCATATATCTGCACTCTTACCATAGTTTTGGACAAATAGAAAAGTTTGTAAGGTTTTTCTTCTCAGCTATGTTGTATCTCTTAGGAGTCACAAGCTGCTTTCCACTAAGAAATCTTAACCATGTATTAGGAGCAGTAAGACTACACAGTTAAGTGATTTACAGGAATTGATTGGGGGGGGCGGGGGAGGGGCAAGCCATCAGAAACAGCTTCTGGAGATTTTTATCAAGCCTGACCTTAAAAATGGAAATGGTTTACCTCTGTAAGTTATACATGATGCCTTCTTTTCTATCAATAGTCTCAGCATGTTCAGTGGCACATTTTGTATGGAAATGGTTTACTGCACTAGTTGATGAAGAATCTGTACCACAGCTAGTTGAAGTTTATATCCGAAGTTTCAAAAATATGAACAATTACTCCAGAAATAGATACAGATGTAGCATTCCCAAGTCACTAAAATTTACTTTTGATGTAAATTTAGATTGATATTTATTATTTTTATTTATATTATCAGCAAAGGATTTTTACAAGTAGCAGACTTGTGTGTTCCTATGGATATACAGTGATCTACTTTGTAGATGTGGACAGAACTGTGTCTGTGAAGGTATGTAAAGTGGGTCTGTAATGTAAAAGGTAGTTTTAAAAAGTCTTATTGAGGGATGCATTGAAGCAGCATCTTTTGCATAAGCTGTCATATATACTAAGACAGTAACAGTTATTCAAGTGATCTCAAAGCATTTCACAAAGGCATGATGGAAAAAAATGGAAGTATGAAATTCAGAGACTGATTTTACAAAGCATCAAGAATTGCAGTTGCTCTGAAACACGAAAATCAGGCACAAAGGTCTTGCCTAAGACTTAAGGAGACACGTGTCTTTACAGCACTGGGAGCCCTTGCAAAATTGAATAAAGCATAACTCCATATGCATTATTGAAGCCAAAGGAAGTTGCCCAAGGACTTCCAGCAACTCAGTGGCAGAGCTGGCAATGGCAATCCTGCCCCTTGGTTCTTTTTGCTGGGTCCTTTCCCCTCGACCACCACCTCATCAATACATTGCCTGAAATGTGAAATCATTTGTTTTTCCTGTATCAACGTTAAAATAAAATGTAAGGAGAACTGATTATGAAGAGATGATTCATTTGAGGAACACTGACAAGATCTGCTGTACGCAAGTGAGCCAGAAGCACTTTATGACACGTTCAGAACTTGGAGACTGAATTACAGTCTTAGTAATCATCAGTTCCCCTTCTTCTCTGTCATTTCTTTGTTTAATATATTGCATGGAAGAGACTTACCGTACAAGTTTTATAAGCTTGCAATAAAAATATAACAACTGTTGTATTAAATTATTTAAGTTGTAAACCATTGTAAAAAGCAGGAAAAGTTATATCGACATGGAGCCAGAAAAAATGATTATGATGGAGTATAAAATATATTGTGCTGATTACTACAGAATTTTTGCCCAGTTTAGCATATTGTAAATCTTCAACTGGTCTTAAGAATGAAACTGCGAGTAGATTTTTCTAAAGGATTGTGGCAAGTAGTTTAAGAAAAATGAAGCTAAAATCAGATTTGTAATTTAAAGACAAATCAGCAAAAATGTGGCAGCAAACAAAAAATATCTGAAAGGTCAAAGGAGAGAATAGTGGCGAAGCAAAGGATCAATGAATTCAAAACTTCCAGATTTCCCTTGAGAGAAAGCTAGAATTCTGGAGGAATAAATAAGCAACTTTTATATTTCAAGCAAGTAGATTATTATTTTATTCTCTTGTGCTATGCTTTACTAAAAAGAGGTGTGCCAATAATTTTGAATCTGGAAGTACTGATGTTAGTGGCTTTTGAAAGTGCTAGATTTACCTAAATTAGTTGCTGAAATTAAAAATGGAAACATTTCCAGGAGGGCACAAATATATCTAGCATGAAGATCTGACTATACATGATAAGATCCAGTTAGTTTTCCTTTTTTCTGCCTCTGCCTCATTGCTCTTGGTAAGTCAAAAATGGTGATGATGATGATGATAATAATAAATTAATAATAATAACAACAACAATAATAATCCTTTAGCATCTTCATGTTTCACCTTTTTGCCTTAGCAGATTTTTTAAGGCTTTAATGACCCTAAGTGTTCTTGTGGCAGGTTGCAGATGAGTTTTCTTTGCCCTGCAAAGTGATTTGGCAAAAATTCAGCTAGGCTGAGCATATTTTGTTGCCACCTTTTCTACCAACACGTGCTTTCTGCAAAAGAGAAAAAGAGGTGGTGGCCTGACTCTAATGAATCTTCCTAGAGTGATGTAATTGAAAAAATACCTTGAAAGGGAAGCCTTTGTAAAAAAAAACCCAAAAAAACCAACAACAACAACAACAACCAAACAAACAAAAAAACCCTATTCATTCAGCTAACGTAGTGTGGAAAATACTGGTAAGGCCACTCCAGGGATGATGTTCCTGGAGAGGAGTGACTCCCAGTGAACAGATGCTGATGGTTTTCCATTGCCTGTCCTTCTCACTACCGTGTTTTGCAATGCAGCAGGTATGATATTCCCTGACAAGTTAAGGCCCATGGCATAAAGTATCAGTGTTGACCAAAGAGAGGGCTGTGTGGGCATCTTTGCTTTGCTTTAAAACTGACATCTCTTCTTGAACAATTCGTTTCCCTCTAGCAGTACTGCAACATTGTTAAAACCAGATCTCATACCTCAGATCACATCTTTAAAACAGAAGGAGGCACAAGGATAGATCAAAAGCATGTTTCGCCATGCCTTATAGTTTGGCCTTCTGTTTGTGGGAAAGATAAAGGTCACCCTTCCATCAGTCACACTTCATGTGTCTTGAAAGTGGTTAGAGCATCACATCCATTTTTCTTCTGAGCATTTTCAATTGCATTAATCCAGTATCTCTTTGAGGTAACATAGTTTTTCATGGAGATGTGGCTTAAGGCTCCAGAAGCAGAAATTCCTGTTGAAAGAGCCAATGTTCAAGCAGAACTGTCAGTGCTGCTGACTGACTGCTCACCTGTGGGTGCTGGCCCACTTGGGGGGTCTGGGGACTGGCCCACCTGGGGGAACCTGGAACCCCTAAGCCACACACCAGATGTGGGCAGCTTTTCCATTCACTGCTGGACTATGCTGTGTACTTTACCTGTCACCCACGCAGCTATAAATCACAAAATGTACAAGAGTTACAGAAGGCAGAGCAGTTTGTATCATTCCAATAGGTCTTCTCCAAAAGTTTTTTTAAAAAAACAGGTGTTTAGAACCATGTATTTTGGTGATGAAACATTCTTCTTCTATATATATGTATATATACACTTTTGTGCAATGATTTAACTTTATTGCAGCCTTTTGTAATACACTTGCATAAAATATATAGTAATGTTTATTAAGCACTCATAAGACAGTCAGGTGTTATACTCCTTTGACAGGTATGATAGACTATTTTGGCATAAAGCCCACAGGTAACTTTCAAATAACCTGTAAACCACCCCAGCTGTTGGTGGTGGAAGAATAGCAGAGGCCTCTGAGCAGTGAAGTTGCTTGACAGCAGAGCAGGTGGAACACGTGCAGCAGTGCTCCTCTGGGGCTGTGATTTTAACTTCCAGAGATCCAGAAACAATCCAAGGAAAAGGATGACTCTGTTCTTGGCCACTGTGGT
Source organism: Falco biarmicus (assembly GCF_023638135.1). Classification (NCBI taxonomy): domain Eukaryota; kingdom Metazoa; phylum Chordata; class Aves; order Falconiformes; family Falconidae; genus Falco; species Falco biarmicus. The sequence goes on along the minus strand of NC_079294.1, from coordinate 16,487,749 downwards.
GGTGCTCGTAAGTGTGCTCACTGTGGTGTGCTCTCAAGAGGAAGAAGAAGTATATGGGTGGTCAGAATTTGGGGTCAGATGTTGGTTTTTCCACAAATCACCTTAACAGATCATACCATTTTAGCAGAGTTTTCTATGACTCTGTTTCCTATCTGTTATACATTCCTTTCAGCTCTCTGTTTTTCTGTGTTGATGGTAAACTTTTTGTGGTAGGCCTTGTGTGTTATTTAGTCTTTATTCAGTGCCTGATAAAATGATACGTGGGTCTGGCTGAAAGCTTTTATAACTTACGCTGTTAATAACTTCAAGTTAGAGCAAAAATGACTTGCAGCTCACGTCACTATGTGGCCGAGTTTCAGACCCTTTTTCTTTCATTTTGCTGTCGGTTGACACAGTTGAATGACTCTCCCAGTCTCCCGTTCCCAAATCTGTAACAAACTATGAGCTCACATTACACTGGAAGCACTAGCAGTGAGATTTATTTGTCATCCTTGGAGGCCATGAAGAGGAACAAAAGGCTTTCATCTCTCTCCCTTTCTTCCTTGACTGTAGGGAATAAGAAGGTACTGATACCTTGGGTTGCTGCCATACAGGATAAAAATCCAATTAATGTAAATCTGCCAGATCAAGGGGAGGTAGTTGTGTGGCTGCCAGGAGCCCACAAACTTCTGGGTGCATCATCAGCAACCTCTGGCAGCATGATTTCCCCATTAAAACAGAAGCTGGGTTTTGCTCCACCTCCACATGCTGGGTCTACCCTTCTTTTTAGCCTGCACCAGCTAATTTTGCATAAGTTGTCAGATGCAGCAGTAATGAAAATTTAGTCATTTGTAGACTCACTCTAGGATTAAAGTAGTGACCTCATGATGAAAGGCAGTGAATGCCGTGACCACTCTTTGTTACCTCTTCCAGGCAGCTTTGATTAAACTGTGCTGTGAAGCCAGACCTGGATCAATATGAATGATCTTCATCAACCTAATAATGTATTTAAGATGTTCGGTGCACTTTTATCTGGTTTTATTACGATGAGTTGTTTACATTAGTGTAGCAGATTGATTTAAAGTTTCAGAGCTCTTTACAATGGTAAACATCTAGAAATAACCTATGTAATCTACTATGCAAGCACCTCAGAGGTGTAAATTAGCATAGCTACAATTTATAGCAGTTGAGAATCTGGCCTAGAAACTGAAAATGATTATTCCATCAGTGTTATTTTAAATGATCGCAGCTTAACTTGACATAAAGCAAGGACCATATGATCTTCTCCGTACCCCATCTAAGGATGCTTACCACAAAATCTTTTAGAAACCTTTTCTGGTTTTTGTAGACTAAATTCTCCCACCAGCAGATGTACGTGGTGTCCACTAGTTATATAAATATCTCTTCAGTCAGGCATTTCTGATGCACTGTGTCCAGTAAGATATTTCTTAAACCCATTGGTTTTGGAGACAGTTTAGCAGACTTGAATAAACGAACAAATGTGGAAGCTGTACCAAACATCATTTGGGGATGTCAAAGCACTTAACAAACATTGTTACAACCGAGTCCATGTGTAACCACTGAAGGACATATTTGCTTCAGTATGTCTCATGACAGCTTCTTTAAAAATATACTTAAGTGAATTTAACACTTGTGAAGGGTGCCAGATTGACAGGCCCCAGAGATAAAAGTTCTTGAATTACCAGCAGGCACAGCCGAGCTTCCCACACACATTGCCCCACCAGTGTCCCCAACCCTACCTGGAGGGCACAGCGACCAACTGTCCTGCAGCTTGCAAATCTGCGCCATCTTGTGCTCTTGGACTGTGGGCCAAGAGTCAGCAGCTGTAATGTGACCTAAAGGTGAAAAAGCAAGTTCCATAATTACTGCACAGGTGCTGTTGCAGTTGATCATTTTCACACCAAGTTTTCAATTAATCTGGGGGGTGGGGGAAAGTGCACATTTATCTGATTTTGCATACAACAAAAAATGTGTGTGTGAGTCTCTAGTGAATCCTGCAGTTTTATCTGTCCATGTAGGCACATTCAGATGACCATACGAGAAAAAATGTGAAGTGCATTCTTAGATGCCTTTTGAAAAATGGGTCCTTACTGTTTCATATGTTTGTAATAATCTATTTCCATTCATAACTCATCCCTGCTTGGTGTCATTACAGCCCATCCTCCCCAGAGATCCTGAACACAGCTGGCATACAAGTTCAATAACCATCCACCCCATAAAGAGATTGGGTCATTACAGGGTTGAAATATAACACACAGGGAAAACAGGCTCGTGATCTTTGCACTCTGTCATGGTTTTAGAAAAAGCACAAGTTCTTCCCTGAGTGATTATACTCGGAAAGTTCAGTCCTCCGTTCTCTTTGAAATTATATTTAGACCTCACTGTGAGTACTGGAAGGGCATGCTTAAGTGTTTCTTTATTTAGTGCAGAAGGTTAATGACATTTTAAACAAAGGGGCACATTTATAACCTTGTATAGGCTGATTCTCAATCTCTATATAGGACACAGCTAAAAACAGAACACTGGAAAACACAAAGCAATGAGTTTTCATGCTCTGCTGTTTTCTAAGCTATAGCCGGCAGCTTGATAGAATTATTGTGGAAGCTAAATCTTAATTCTTTCTACTGAGAAACAGCCATAACTAATATGCAGAGGAGCTCAGCAACACTTGTTTATCTTTTAGAGTCACATTTCTTTGTGCAACTTGCCGTTGATGCACTTGATAACATACCTAATTCGACTGGTGCTGTGTGTACTTTGCGAGGTAACTTCTGTATATCCCGAGAGAGGTAGGTGACGTGTAATTGTCTTAGGGATGGCATTGAGATTGAAATTGTAATTGTTATACATATTGGTATAAAACCTCATCTGATGATTACAGTTGCCTGATTTGCTTACCTCCTCAGCACTCCTGGTGCATCTGTCACACTGTAAAGCTTTGGGAAGAGTCCATACTAGCCTTCAAACTAAGCTGAAGTTCAGGTTTCAGAATTTTGGAGGAGGGTCAGGAGAGAAGGTATACTTGGGAGAGGATGTTTTAAGATGGTAGCATCCATGAACTCTGCTTCAATACCTCACCTCATCCAGTCTCAGTTCTCCTGTGCAGGGTGTCCACTGGAAAAAAGGGATAGACTGGTTTAGGTCATCTTCTTCACAGGTTTCTTCTCTTTAGTATGTAGTTTCATGTTCTATCTAGTCTAGTTTCAAATATCCAATGTAGCTGAGTCAGGTTTTGTTTTGGGCTGTGTTTTTTGTCTGCTTTTATTTGCATGTACCCCAATGACATTTTCATTTCAGTCGTTTTACTACATAGTTTGTAATTTTAGCTATATCGTGTTATAAATTCCACTTCAATCTGCTGCTTATTACCTGCAAGTACTCCTAAGTCTTTTTTCATCAACCACCTTTTTAAGATTTTTGAGCTAGTAGCTGGCTTTTCACTTGCAGAAAAGCAAAAGGCTTTTCTTGTCTGCAAATAAAGAGGGAAGGAGGGGAATGCCAGGGACCTTCTCTTATAGAATGACAATACTCCCAGGAAAATGAGAGGAAGGGAAATAGATGTTTACCTGTTTTTCCTAAGATATGCAGTAACTTGGGCATCACTGAAAACATTATTTAGAAGCAAAGGCTTCCTAAATTTTGCGTACTCTGTTCTGAAGCTCTCTGGATGTGTCTCAGTTCATTAGTTTGAAAAGTCTTTATAGATGTGAAGTAGTATTTTAATTTTGTTTAGAAAAGGCTGAAATTAGAATTCCATATTAGCAAAGGAAAGGAGAGGGGTTCTTTCATGACTGAGTTAAACAGAAGCCTTTAGAAGAATAGAAAGGGGTTGGTTCATTCCCATCTTCGTGTAACTTGAATTACAGGGTTTAGTAAGTGAAACGGATCATAAGCTAAACCCCGCAGAGTCCAGAAAGCTCTAATTAACGCCCACAGTGAGTAACTTTTCTGAAATTGGTCTTTAATCAAACTTTGCTCTGAAAACAAAACAAGGTATCATGGCAGCTTGATAAAAGAGACACATTGCCAAGGCTGACAGGCCCACAATCAAACCAGCACTAAAAATAACTGTTTTGTCTACTCATTTTCTTTCAGATGCTAAAAAAATGCATTAGCTGCAGTCTAAAAAAACTTCCATAGTTACTCAGCCAAGTGACTCAGCTCTAGAAAAGTGAGGGTCCTATAAATGTTAATGCCTTTCCTAATGATGAGTGGGCCCTCCTTCCTTCCCACACCCTCCCATCGAAGCAGAGGAACAGCAGAGAGGTTGGTGAGGCTGGGAGGGGAAGAGGCAACTATTGGGTTCCTTCAGAGCTGGTTGTTTGAGGCCAGCTATCCCTCTCCTCTGGCTGCTGGTGGTGCAGAGCTCAGGCATCCTCACTGATAGTTTGGATTAAGATAAGCCTGTCATTCATCTTTCTTGTATCTCCCATGAACAGTAAGGTCCACGGCTGCTAGCTTGTGCACACACAACTTCTCCTCACTGATTCTGAGGGCAGGAGTTGTCAGTAAGGCACACGGAAACACAGCTCATTTTCCTCTTCCTCTGCTCAGCTGTAGAAAGAGTTGCTCCAACTCCTGTGGGTACTTATCCAAACCTACAGTGACCTTCGTTATGTTTTCACCATAGCCTCCATAAAAACATTGCTAGCACTGTTTTTTCAGGTTCAGGATAGATTCTAAAGGGACAAGGATCCACTGCACAAACAGGACTAGCAGTAAAATATTAAAAAAACATAGTCTTCTCATTATAGCAGATTTTTATCTCAGTACAAGAAAGACATGGACCTGCTGGAGTGAGTCCGGAGGAGGGCCACAAAGATGCGCAGAGGGCTGGAGCACCTCTGCTGTGAAGGCAGGCTGAGAGAGTTGGGGTTGTTCAGCCTGGAGAAGAAAAGGCTCCGGGGAGACCTTATTGCAGCCTTTCAATACTTAATAAAGTGCTTATAAGAAAGATGGGGACAGACTTTTTCATAGGACCTGTAGTGATACAACAAGATGTAAAGGTTTTAAGCTAAAAGAGGGTAGATGCAGACTAGATATACAGAAGATATTTTTTACTATGGGGATGGTGAAACACTGAAGCCGTTTGCCCAGAGAGGTGGTAGATGCCCCCTCCCTGGAAACATTCAGGGTCAGGTTGGACGGGGCTCTGAGCAACCTGATCTACTTGAAGATGTCCCTGCTCATTGCAGGTGATGTTGGACTAAATGACCTTCAAAAGTCCCTTCCAACCCAGGATGCTCTATGATTCTATGATTTCATTCGGTGAATGATTAGCTGGATGAAGTGTTACCCTGTTTTGTACCTATCAGTGCCTACAACTCACAGTATTTTATGACCAAAATGTCAGTGTCCTATCAGTTTGGATTCTAACAAACATGTCCTTCACAGAAGAGGTTGCAATCATCTGAAATGGTTCTTTGGTGTTAGGGATGAGCCGAAAGAGGATGGCTAACTTTGGCTTTAGTGGTTCTGGTCCAGGCTGTATTTTAATCTGGTATGTGATTACTTGAAAAAGACTTTTTCATTGTTACAATTAAACTAATCTGGTGTGAAAAGCAGGAAGCCCTTCAGTATAGATGGGTCCATAAGTGCAAGACAAACTGAAATGAAATGCGACAAAAACCTAGGAGATACATTTTTATGGCATAATTGTTTGAAAATACAGACATGCAGATTTCAGTGGCTGCTTTGGTATCTGACCAGGCACGTGTTTGTAGAGACCTGAGTTCCAAATGCAACTGTAACTCCTTCTGTAATTTCTTTTTTTTGTTATTGTTTTTTTGGGGGGAAGGGTGGTTATGTATACTTTAGAAATAGGCCTGAAACAGTAAATTGGGGTGGGGGTGTGTGTGTGTGTGTGTGTGTGTGTGTGTGAGGGAGGGGTGTTAAGTTTAAGTCATGCCAGTTACTTTTTAAATTTTTTTAAACAAATATTATTATGTATTTACCATTCAACAAGAAAGCTCATTCATCAGTTGTTGACTTAGAAAGAAGGGAGAGAAATCTAGACACAGCTTAAGAAGTCTTCACAACACAGACTGGATTTTCAAAGTTATATAGCAAAGAACACAAATTCCTTTATTGTCATAGTTTCAAAAACTGGTTTAAGTAATCACAGGTTTAAAGCAGTTTCACAGCCTTATCCAAATTCATATTGGCCATTTGTCTCATATATCATGGCAACAGACTTCTGCAATTCAAAGCAGCTGCTTAACTCATATTCAGATAAATATCCCAGGCCAGAATGATTGAAGTGCATCATCAGTATTGCATGAAGGAGCTTATATCATCTCTAAAGCTGTGCTTAATGTGATCTGCCAAAAGGTGCCACCAAACTCCCCTTGTTACCAGTCCTTAACAAAACTCAGTTACACCCTGATCATCATTAGAAGTATGCAAATCATCACTATCCTGACATTATAAATAAGTCAGGATAAATAAGGCAAAGACAGACTAGAACTCACTCAAAACCAGGGCCAAGGGAAATCAGCGTAATAACCAGGATAAATAATCAGGAGTGGTTGGCCTCCAAAGCAAGATCCATTTCCATTCTCCTAAGTTTAGTTATTGTTCATTTCACTCCTTTTGTGGATATGAATATTTCCCACTTGGAAAAAAAAAATTAAGACTTATTTCAAATTTCTGTAATTTTTGAATAAATTTATAAAAACATTGACTAATCTTGGCCACTTTTCTTTGGCCACAAAGACAAATCTTTGGCCACTTTTCCCTGGAACTGGTAGGCTCTTAGTATTTTTGAAGATTAGCTGATATGTTTTGAAAGTGGAAACACAATCATTTACAAGGTGTTGCTTCCATTTTTGCTGTGGGCAGAGTGGTTTTGAAAACCCTGTCCCTTAACAGGGAAATGACCCATATGACCAACGTGAAATAACGTGATCGAGAATACTGAAGAAAATGATGAGGTACCATGTGAAAAGCCAAGTACTGAATTATGCAAAATGTCCACGTTATTGTCATTTAAAATATTCACAGCTGCAGCAAAAAATCAGCACAAAATCATATTTGCAAAGGGACTCACTTTTATATTCCAACAGTATATTTTTCTTTGCTGGGCTCATTTTTATTTTGCACAAAAAGGTATTAATTAAAATGAAGCAAGCAAATTGTACAGGTTTCATTTTAAAATCTTATATCCCACTGCATCATTTTATATTATCTGAAGTAAAAGTGTGGGGAAAAAACCTGAATTGTAAAAACTGGCAATTTTTTTAAAGCATGTTTTCCTTCCTTGCTGTGGTTGTAAACCACAGAGACAGTCAGCTGGATGTTTAAGAAAGGGAGGGGGTCTCCAGTTCCTCGTGTTTCACCTTTTCATTGCACTGCCTGATCATTTAAGACAGAAGCTTGTTCCAGACAGCTTTAATTAAACTATGCTGTGAAACTGTATATAGATCAATGGAAGTGATCCATAACAAGAGGCTAATCATGTATTTAACAGTGTTCAGTCCAGTTCAGTCACCTTCTACCATTTCTGTGGCTTTACATTCATGTGGCAAAGCCCTGAATGTGTATATGTATTTTTTAATCCATCTCATTAGTGACCATATGCTTTGGCTTCAAGGGAGACAAGATCTGTCTGCAATCTGCCAGGGATTTAGGGACATCAATAATTTGTGAATAGTCATGTTGGTACTGGTCGAAGGGTTAAGTGTTCTGCACACCAGGGGCACATCTTTTGGGACTGGAACTCTTAGTCAACTGTTAGGAACCTGATCCCCTGTGACGCATCTTTTCAAAGTACATGCTGCATGTCAGATCTCTGCAGCTGAAGCAATGGAGCTTTATTAGCTCAGGGATTTAAAAACCTGCTCTAAGCAATGTAACAATATCTTTTGGTTAAAAAGTGAAGGAAAGATAGTAGTTGTAATATGAAAGTGATTTTTTTATGTGCTGAGCTAAATATGATCATCCTTTTTGTTACTATTTTCCTTTTCAATATAAACTATTAGATTACTCCTCCCCTGCAAATATCCAGTGAAGCAAGAGTACCCCAGCAATAATGGGGAACTGATTTTGGAAACATAAGTAGATTCTGTGGCCTCACCTCATACTGCCTAAATCCTGCTGAAGCCAATGACAGCACAGATGTAAAAATCGTCTTCCTAATGTTTTGGAATGGCCCTTGAGGGGCTCCCAGGGCACTGTTTTCTCTACTTAATGTGAAAAGCACCTTTAAAAACAATAGCTTACGGTGTTAGGTTGTGCCATGTTATATGGAAGGGCTGCAAAGTCAGTGTGAGAGATCATCAAATTATTGGATCTCAGTATCATGTCCCTACAGAGGAATGGCAGAAACAGATTGTAATGCCAGAACTTCTGGTGAGAAAGACTTGGAATTCTTGTTGTTCATTTTAAGTTTTGGCTATGTCCATATCCCTCAGCTGTACCCAGGTCAGTAAAAAAACGCCATAGTGGTGCAGAAAGAAACTCTGTATGGAACCTGTGCCCAGAACTTCTGCCGATCAGTTGGGATTCAGTGGGATACATCTTACAGGATGAAGCTTGCCTGCTTTCAGCAAATTTCTTGTAGTAATAATAATTAATGGGAACCGTCACAGGAAATGAAAACATGCAGAATACACATCAGTTGTTTGCTGCTTGCTCATCAGCTGGTTTTGTTTGTACTTTAATAAATGTTCTGTATCAGGACAGAATAAGTAACTCCAAGATCGACATCAATCATGTATAGCTCATGACTGAGGCTCTTATTTATCTAAAAGCATAATTTACATAAGTAAAAAAATATAGATTTTGATTTATTAGTGTCACATCATTAAAAATATACAGTTAGCATTGGAGGATTTAGAGTAATTTATTATAGCAGGTAAAATATATAGCTGTCAAATTTTGGATTGTGTCAGCTATGATTACCTAGGCCACCACAAATTTACTAATTGTGTATTGTCTTCTGTGGGACCTTAGAGTACAATTTTGCTGTTTTAGAAGACCCAGCCTCCTCTTTCCAGAGGAAATTTCCATAAGCAGACTTTTATCCACAATTTTTTAATATATAAAGATGCATGTCTAAGGTAGAATGCTTTCATATGAAACTATTTGATTTATAAGTATGATAAAACATTTAGAGGCATATGTCCCAGCTTTTCATCCACATTTCAATTATACGTGTAGGCTTTGCTGCAGCAGTTTGCATTTGCAGTAGAAAAGGTGGTGGTCTTTTGGAAAGGTTGCTCTTTCTGGCTGGCAACCAGGTCCTCTAGGGCAGGTTCAAAAGTAAATGTTTATGGCTATTTTGGCCACCTCAAAAAAACAGAGGAATGGAGTTATATTTCCAGTTAACCTCACTTTCAAATTCTCCCTTTGAAATTAATAGCTGATTTTGTTACGGTAGCTCTTAGCACTGTTTCACAGCTTTTAGGCCTGTGAAAAAAGTTAAAGACTAAAATTATATTTTCTCAATTTTAATTGAGGAAAAAGGGAAATGTAATTTTAATCAGGTAGAATCGGTGATTCTTGAAGTGGCTTGCCTTCACCCACTTCTGCTTAATGCCCTGTGAGCCAGCATAGCTATAAAGTTTTCTGAAGTCAATGCTGAGAATGAAAATGTTAGCTGATGCTTAATTACTGGGTCACTTACTGATGAGTATCTGCAATACATAACCTGACTACCTTTTTACACACAATGTCAAGTCCTCTGACCTTTCCACTGACTGTTGATCTTTGGATCACCCTTGCCTGTTTTCACCTCTAGTGTCAATGATACCAATACGAAAGGAAGTCAGCAGAACTTGAAGGACTGGTACTGTCTTTGCAATATTTTGTAGGTAGCAGAGCCTGTATTACATTACTTTGTGCTACTGCTGCCAGGTAACAAGACAGAAGATTTTTGGCTTCAGTGAATACAATTGCAGAATTCCTGTTTTATCCTGGATAAGGTAACACTTTGACTGAACTGCCTATTCACAGTTTCACAGGCAGTGATGCCAAAAAAAACCCTCTGACAGTCTTCAAGTTCTGCCCTCTTTACACTCTCTCCAACCAAGATTGCTTAGTGTTATAAAGAATTGCCATAATCATAGAAGCTGCAGACAGAAATAACTTAATGAAACCAAAACCTATGCAGACCATACCTTACCATTAGGAAACTGTCTTTTGTAGGGTCATTTGGAGAGCTTTCAGCAGTCTTCTTTAAGGGTTCTGTGTGGCTGGATTTCTAGCATGTCCATTCCCTGCAACATGACCAAAAATGTCTTGATACTGAGGTTTAAATTTTCCATTCTGTAGTTTTCTTCCATATTCTACTAACTAGATCTTCTTTCTCTATTATTAATTCTGTTCCCGTAAAGGACTTGAAATTTACAAACTTCTGCCACACATACCAGTCTCTTTAAAGCTCTTTATAGCTAGATTCTGTATTCTTAGCAGTTTGAATCTCTCTATAATTCTAAATATTCAGTCGTATATGTTGCCATCCCTGTACTTCCTCCATTGTATCTTCAGCATGGCATACTTCTACTGATTTCAAATGGAAATCATGTTCATAATGTTTTAAAAAATGGCTCCTTTTAACTTCTAGTAGATTGATGCACCACAGTGGGACTTGAGAACAGAATTTCGTTTACAGACAACTACGTGCTGATCATCCCAATATCAAGTATGACAAAGAACTGAATTTCAACTAGCCTTTAGTTATTTTTACTACCTGCACTTAGTTTCAGGTTGCTGTGTCTGTAACCAGCAGACCACTCACTCACTCACTCAAGGTTGAGAAACATGCTTTTAACTGTGTTGCTGAATTATGGCCTTAGGCAACGTGTAACGTTAATCTCAAATTAGTCAACAAGGAGGTGGGAGATGATGATTTTTCCTTCTATATAAAGTGAAAACTTCAGAGTTGCATTTCACTTCCTTTTGTTGCTTGCCACTCCACAATAACTTTCAAAAATGTATTTAGAAATCATTTCTAAGAGATAACACAAAATAGAAAATGAGACCGAAAGGATTCATTAATTGTTTTGTTTCTATTTTAGGACTGCAAGAACATCTTGAAAAATATTTGGACAAGAAGAAACCAGCTCTGATTTTAGTACCTGTGGTGGATTTACCTGGCAAGGAAGTTATTCATATATCGTGCTGGCTAAGCTAGTAATTTAAAAGAGATGAGCTGATACCAAAACACACATTCAATCCAGGAGAGAACAAAGAAAAGAGTTGATCATAACTGTGTTAGATACTTTCATTAAGCTATATTGTTTGATTTAAGCAAAGTCATATTTAGCTTTTTAATGATGCCTCACGATATGTGACAGTGCCTGCTTTGTATGAACAATAAAGGTTTCTCTACAAATTATTGTGCTTTTTTCTCACTTATTTTTAGTTCTGTTCTGGTAGTAGCAGGTAGTCTTTGGGAGATGTCATTTGCTCTGATTACAGTTGTTCTTTTGTTTGATATATTTAGGCCTGGTTACAATAAACTGATTATAACTTCAGATCTTTTGGATGAAGATGAAACCGGAGTATTAGCTCCAATACTGCTTTAAAGACTTGATTCCTTTCAATTCTGTTATGAATTTACTGACTTCTCTCCAACTTCTGAAGACTTTATTTGTGGCCAGATTTTAACCCTTATCTTGCACCAGGAAAGAATTATTCCAGGGGTATTCAGGATGCACATTTTACCAAAGCAAACAATAGAGATGATGGCCACACTGTAGGATCTGCCGTCTTGCTTTCTGGGGCAGTAGCGGGTATCTTTGTGCTTTACATCTGGTAGACAGCTCTTATTAAAGAGATACCAGTATCTCCCCCTTCAGAAGACTTGAGTCTTCTCCAGAAAATCAACATGAGTTCTAGCACTACTTTCATTAAAACAGTCTCAAACCACAGTCAGCTGTGTGTCACCTGCTCCTATCAATTTCATTGCAACTGATATTTTACTCATAAGATCAATATAGGAGAGAACGCCTTTTGGACTTTGCTTGAGGCAGTAAGGCACTGTAGAGAAATATTTTCAGACAAAGGCTATAAAGTTACACCTTCAAGAAAGAGTATCAAACCTTTTCCTTGCCTCTGTTCTCCATCTATATATTCTCATATCTTCTCTTCCAGTGTGTGTGCACTATAGCTACATGACCAGCACTCCAGCTGTCTTTCTCTTACACCACTGTGTACCTGAGGTACCACTACAAAAGTCAACTGCATGGCAGTATGTTTACGTTACGGTTACTATGAGGTGGACTTAGCACTCCAGTTTTATTTTCTTACCCACAAATATGCACTTGGCAGTAGCTGATACAAAACCAGTGACTAAAGGTAAGAGGATCTTCCTCTGTTAGATGCTTTGCATGTCCAGCATACTATGGTGATGATTACTTGAAAACAGAAACTGTTACATGTTAAATCCTCAATATTTTATCAAGTAATACAGCAGAGCTGCCATACTTTTTAATAAGAATCACTCTTTCCACAGTTATTCAAATATTTTAGAAGGTGGAAGGCAAAAAGCTTTTTATATACCAGTGTATAAATACATGGAGGTATTAAATTAAATTTCTTAATAGAAAACGGAAGAATCTGTTAACAATACAGTAGTTCATTAACGTTCTGTATCATTTTTATGTTAAATGTATTTGATCCTTGTTCTTTCCTATGACCAGAAAAGAACTTGTTAATACTTGGATATGCCTGTTTTGTTTGAATTCCACTGTTTTAGAAGGCTAAATTATTTTCTTACTTTTCCCTGGAAATACAAGTGTTTTATTTCTCTCGGTGTGGAGTGCCCACAGACCAGACGCACAAGCTGGACTGAAACAGAAGAGAAGGAGACTACTTTCAGAGAGCTGAGGATGAAGCTTAATTTTTCATCTATTTGAAGCCAAAGAGATGGTATAGTTTGACTGTCTCCTGTGGCAGTCATGTTTTTCATAGGGAGTTTAAAAAAGATACCAAAACATGTTGATCTTGGCTTTTGTACTGTGCTGCATATTTTAACATGACAGGATTTTTGCTCCTAAAGAAACCAGCTTTTCCTGCAAGTTTTCCTGCAAGACTCGTGACTCAAACTATCTTTTTCCCCAGTAAAGGTGCATTGAAAAACGATAACACAATGCATTGGTCTGTAAAAGTATGATCTTCTTTTTTGTCTCAACAGAAAGCAAACCTTTTCCTTTTTTGAGACAACCTGAACTTCAATGGGCTTACTTTGTGAATAGCTAAAGAATACTTTGCTGACTTTTTCTCCTTGAGAGGCTTCATGCAGCTTCTACGTGGTGTGAGTAACTAAAACTATAAGCTGGGTCTGCAGTGTTTTAAGTATGAACAAGGCAATTTCTTCAACATTGATATGCAAGGTAGGTGAGTAAAGTGCTGCTCCAGATAGAGACCTAAGACTTTTATAATAGAAAAAAATAACATAACACCATTTTATCTGCCTTATGCTGTCACACTTTCATCATAATTACTGGGTCCTACTGTGAATAAGTTGTTTCACAGAGCTCTTTTTCACTTTCTTTGTAACAGAAGTGCTAGCTGAAGATGGGAGGTGGGGAGATAGGCGCACACACACACATGCACACACACATACAGGTGTTTTAGTGAAAAGATGGAAAGACATCTAATACTCAAAATTTACAGATGCAGGGTTTGTTTGGTTTGGTTTAGGTTTTTTTCCCCCCACGATTATCTTTGTTGAGTGGGAAAAAAACCAGCAGGTTTTAATCTTAAGACTGTAAATTTACATCTGTGCTAAGACACCAGTTTTGAGGACTCTCTGTATTACAAAAATTCTTCTGTTTCTCTGATTTTTACTAAGCCTGCAGGAAAATGTTTTGTATGCATATTACAACACGAAAAGTTGGCTGATCTAGGTTCCAGCACTCAGAATACAGAAAGGCTATGTAATAGGTGGGAAAATGTCTTTAAAAATGTAACCTTAGGTTTTATTTTTAACTTCTTTGCTGTAACAAGTGTTAGAATATGGCTTGCACATCTTTTCTTCTTTTTTTTTCCAAAAGAAATCTGTCTTGTTATAGTTCTCTGTGACAGTAAAATGTTGTCTCCTGCCTCCTTTAAAAATCTCTGTATGTCAATTTCTTTAGTTGTTTGAAAGCACGTTAAAGTGAACTGGCCAAATAGGACTGTAAGACCAAAACTGATTTAATAACTTTGCATTTTACTCATTTCAAAACCCAGTGATGGCTACAGTACCAGTGAGTCCTTACAATGCACATGGCTAAGCTGCTATAAAGGCACCAGAGCTGATCTTCCTAAATAGATTTTAAAATGACATTGAGATATTTTAAGCAGAGATTATTTAATTTTTTTTCCCTGTGAGTTTTATAGTTAGGTGATTCGGGAGCTGATTTGTTACACCAGATAGCACGGGTGCATCTTTCCTCTTAGACTTCCGAAGTCTGACAGGCGTTGGAAGCAGGATGTCTCCTGAGTATTAGAGAGGTGATCTGAAGCAGCTCTTCTCCTTCAAGGACATCCTGTTCATTATCTCCTGTCTATGTGCAGTACTCTAGTCAATCAAAATACAGTGACTGAATAAAACTTTTATTTCAAATAAATTAATGCATTGATTTAATAAAAGGTTTGTACTGCATGCTATAACAGTTCTCTAAATGAACACTGAAATCCTAAAATACAGAAACTTTTCATGTGTCCAAGTTAAATCTCTGTTACTTCTTTCAGGATGAGTTTGCTGCAGCAAACCTAGTTTATTCTGCCTCTTAAAGTAAAACTGTTCTGAGCTCTCTGAGTACTAACTGGCACTTATTATGTAAGTAACCTCCTTTTACTATTATAAATGTCTGGCATTGGGAATACATATTAAGAATACTTGACAATTTACTAATTTATGATCTCTTTAGTTGTATTTTAATATTTTTGGCAAGCCAGCCTGTGTTGATGTATTAGCCAAACATTCAAAATACAGACTTGAGATCTTGAAAGCTTCTTTTTTTCAACTTTCATCTGAACACTGAATATTTTTGACATATTTTAAATTTTAATTTTAAAAAACAGACTGGGTACCTGTGAACTGAACCCGTATGTTACATGCAAGTGCCCTTTTACTGATGACTCACTGCTCACAATCTCTTGGCTTTGACTTCTGTTGGATTAATTCACGGCTAGAATTTGCCTGTGGTTTCCTGCTTTTCTCATTTTTTAGAGCAATGTCTGCTTTTTCCCCGTATTCCCAAATAGAGAGGTTGGTCTGAGGAAATTCTCACAGGATATGTCACTGGAAGCAGTCTCCCTGTCATTGCCTTGACTCTCCATTTCATTTGCAATGTTTGAAAACCATTTCTTGGATATGTCTGCTCATTCTCCACCTCCTATTATATTGCTATTTGTGATTTTATTATTTAATCTTAAATCACTTTTAAATACTGTTTGCATAATTTAATCCAGTTGACAAGACTTACTGTCCACAGTAAAAACAGGATGTGCTCAAAATAGGTCAGATCTCACTTCTGCTTTTCCCAGCTTTCAGAGATTCCAGCTCTTCTCTAAATTATCCAGATCTCCAGTTCAGAGACATTTCAGAACAAAAAGATAAGCTGAACTAAATGCCCTGAACAAATTTACAGGTGTCCCTATCTACTAACCTCTTAGGGGACACCAAAGCCAGGAGGCATGGGTTAGGATCATGCCACCCCTTTCCTGGGTAGTTTAAGCGTATCCATTAGTTTTCTTGGGCCTCTATTTCCATATTTGTATGTGTTCTCACCCTTTTAAAGATGTTGGCAAAGAGATGCTATGTTGTACTCATACAACCTGGAATAACAAAAAGTTTAGACTGAGTGAGCAGCACACGAGAGTGTGAAAGTAATGTTGTAGTGGGAACCAGAATGAATGTGATCACAGATAGCGATTTGCATGAGCACAATCTGGAGAGCTTTTCTCTCACCACACTGCCTGCAGCAGTCTCAGATCACAGGAGAAGTCTGTAATACATCTAGTAACATTAATGATATGTTTTACAGCATGATTCATCCCCAATGATCCCAAAGTGCTTTACAAGTCCATTGCATAAAACGTGCTTGGGCCATCGCTAGGACACCCACGAGGCCTCCCCTGCAGGTGTGGATGTAGGCAGGTCTCTGCGGTTGTGTTGCTGGCAGAAGAGCTCCTCCGCTCTCTGCAGTCCCCTGAGCAGGGGTATTTGCTTTGGCAGAAGCACAGTTACCGCCGAGAGATTTCAACCTCAAAGCCACATCACCAGGCAGCTAACATTATTACTTTGTTAGTCATGAGAAGACTTGTTCCACTTTAGATTTTGCCATGATAGAGGGGGAAAACTCCCTTCTGGGCTCCGTCAGGCAACAGCCTATATTCTCATTCTGCAGCTCCTACTACTGACAGCTGTTGACAGTACTCTATAACCATAACATCTATGGTACATCAAATTATTGCCATACCCCACACAAAGACATCGTTTGCCTGAGATAGGAGTTGTGACATTGCATTAGAGGTGAAAGTTTGCGCGAGCATTGCTTCACCTTCTCCGATTCCTGTGATTTTGTTGGTAGCTGCGTTGACAGTAGTTTATTTTGTTGCTTATAGAAGAACAGAGGTCCAGAAGGAAGAAGTACATTTCTCTGATGTAAGAGTTATCTCGTTGCAACAAAGTTCAGTCCTACTCCCACACAGACCCAACCGTTCTGCAGCAAGACCCAGATACATGCAAATGTAGAGCCTTTTGTAACTGAACCAAATTTCCACAGCTCCAGAGCCGGATCTGTTAAGGTTCAAAGCAGGAGGTGTTAAATGATATGAAATAATAGAAAAGAAACACAGACAAGAAGTCAGTGCCAAAGGAGTGGTATCATTAGGAACCGGTGAGGGAGCCAAGCTAAAAAGGCAAATAGGTCTAGGAAACTGAGGGGTTTATTCTGTATTTATAGGATGTCTTTGAAGGAACGGACCCTGGACTGCCTTCTCACTGTTGCTAGTTGTAACTGTAAAAGATTAACGTATGAAGAACAAAGAGGAATAAATAAGAGTTTCCAGGAAAGAGATCCAGAAGTTTACTTTAGAATGCATCTCTCGTCCTTTCAACAAGGTATAAAATGGTAAATGATTTGACTACTTACTGTGTGCTTTGGTCTGGCATCCGAAGGTGCGGATGCCTGACATGAGGGTAATATGCAAGAGGAGCCACCAGCTGTGTGCCATCCTGCTGTTAGGGGACATTTCTCCTGGGCACTGCCACAAGGGACCTGGCTAATAGGTCTTGACTGGAGGGCTGTAGCCCACAAATGTGCTTCTCAATTGTACTCCTCGTTCATCAAGGCACTACAGCGTACCAAGACATTGATTCGGGACTTGCCTTTCATTGTGATGGATCTTGTTTAAAACTAACTATTTAAATACTAAAAGTCACAATATCTCATATTGCTGCTCAGATGAGGCAAGCCAAATGTGATTCTCTTTACACAACAGTCCCCAGTGCAGACAAAAAGCTTTCTCAGGTTGAGATCCTGCCACTCACGTAATTATTTAGAGAAAGACAGCTCCACTACTTCAGCTCTGGTACTTCACAAGAAGAATGGAAACATTAGGAAAAGTTTTTTCTTTGATGTAGAATATGCTGCCAATTTTTTGTTATTAAAAGAGGAGCTAACTTTAAATAAATAAAATTTTGCCTGGAGGCTTCTGAAAACTAATGTTGTGTTTTGACAGTGTCATTTTTCTGATTCCTGAAAGCATTATGTGAGTTATCTCAGGACTTCATCATGATTTTTATTCTGTGCTGCATATAGTGAATTAGTTTTTCAGCTCTGGATTTTATTTGATTTCCGTTTCTCTCTCTCACACACACACACGCAAAGTCATATCCCTGTGCAACTGACAGGTGCTCCCCAAAGCTGTTTTTTCCCCCTTTTAAGGGACAGGTGGATCAACCCCATGTAGAGGAAGTGAAAGACAGGGTGTAGTAAAGTGGAGGCAACTACCATTATTTTTTATTGGGAAAAGTGGATGACGAGCAGTCATCTTTGAAAGTCTTTGAAAAGGAAAACAAACTAAGGAAATAGAGAAAGGTCACACAAAAACCCTGTGAAAAGACAGAGTTTTGTTTACAAAAAAAAAAAACCAAAACCACAAACCACACATGCTACCTTCAATGTGCCATTTCTATGCAATGCCTTTTTAATTGAGATTGTAGCTTTAAATCCTCTGAATTCATGCTTTGCCATAAAGGATATTGCTGTAAGGATGATATAGGACTTTAAGAAGAAGCAGATAGTCTTCAAATAACAGCTGATTTGAGACCCCAGTCTTTGATGATAATTTATGGCCCTCTTTAAAAAAGTAAAAATTCGTTTAGGTGTATGCTCAACTAGAAAACTCAAATAATATGTGCTTAGTGAGAGAAAAAAGATTGCTAACAGCACAATGTGTCTTACAGCATAAAGTGCAACCCTAAAATTGCACATTGCTGAGCATTCTTAATGTGCTGTGAGCAATTTCGTACACCACATTTCAAACACTGAGTGCACACTCTAATATGTACATATATCAAGGGTGGCCAAACTTTTTGATATGTGTCAAAAAATGATTTCAAGAGAGAAAAAGAGCTGGCCAAAGGCCCTCAATTCCACTTTACAACAACTATCAAGGTTTCAAATTCATATTTATTTCCTATGTGAATGCAAATAAAAGATTAAATGGGCATTTTTTTGGTCATGGTTGGTTGGGGTTTTTTTTCCCCAGAAAAAAGGAGTTGGGTCAAAATGTTTATTTTCTTATTGAAAAGGTCAGATTTTCTATTCAGATTCTTTTTTTTCTGAAATTACCAGAAAGTGTTGGACCATGGAAACCTTTCTGTTGCAGAACTTGTTGCAATTTACATCTCTTAAAATGTTTAGCTGGAATGCCAAGTGCTATTTAAAAGGTGGGTTTTTTCTATGATACTTTAAGACACCTTATTTTCAGTAGAAAAAGAATCTCCTCTCTGGTGTAGAGTTCAGAGATGTAAGCACAGTCCTT
This sequence comes from Falco biarmicus, assembly GCF_023638135.1. Classification (NCBI taxonomy): domain Eukaryota; kingdom Metazoa; phylum Chordata; class Aves; order Falconiformes; family Falconidae; genus Falco; species Falco biarmicus. The sequence continues at coordinate 16,468,762 of NC_079294.1, read as the reverse complement.
AAAGACAAGAACTCTTGAATTCTGATGTTATCATTGAACTTTGCAATAGTTGCAAGTAATATATTTATGACCTGTTCCTCCTGTAAAATTAAGACAACAGTAATGGATTAGATTAGATTGTTGTGAAAATTCTCTTGTAGGGAGTGATAGGTCTACAGTGAGGTATCTTGTAAGTGTTACACATCATCAAAAAGGAGAATGTGTCCAATGCTCTTTAATTGATAAGATGGATAATTTTGAGTCCTGAGTCAGCTGTAGATTACAGAGACTTTTTAAAATACAACACTGAGAGTTTTTCACTTGCTTTCTGGTCTACATTAGGAGACTTCAGGGTGGTATGGGGGTGCTCTTGCAGGTACAGACTGGCCCAGGAGCCTGGAGTATAGCCCAGGCTCGTGTACCCTGTACAGGGGCAGGGTAACTGTCTGGACTGTGTCTGGATTTGTTTGTCTCTACGCTACACAGCAGCACGCAGCATAGGCATACTTTGACTTTGGGGCTTCTCTTGCGTTTTCATGGGTTTCGGTGTATCCTCAAAACTAGAAAATAGTGGGTTTAATATTACTGAGATTTAAAAAAAAAGCTTTTATACAGAAGCTGGGGTTAAAAACTGCAAGTAGGGCAGGAGGACTGAGAAAACTGCTTTTTCTCATCTGTCATCACACACTGTACACCTTTCGTCTTTGGAAGACTTCTCCTTTGCTACCACTGTGTTTCTCTTTTCTCCCCTTTCTTTCCCCATCTGTGTTCCTATTTCTCCTTTTTTAGTTTCTTTTCTTCCTTCTCTCCCTGATACTGATTTATAATGTCCAGTGTCTGTTCAACAAAAGGAAAACCCCATGTGAGCTCTTCTTTTGCAGTCACAACTAAGGACCTTAAAAACCCATGATGAGAACCATAAGCCTAAGTGAGATGGCACACAGAAAAAAAAAAATTGGCCCCACTGGCATCAGGTGTATCTGGAAATACAAACTGTGAAGTTACATAGATCGAGGTAAGGTAAGCAAGCCTTCCATGCTTTTACTCAGGTGTTACCTGCATCTGAATAACGTGACTCTGTAGTGAAACATCATCTGTTGCCTTTACCAAGTCCAAGCACTCCACATACATTTTTAAAAAGCACTGAAGTGACTGGGAACAAAATTTGGATTTTGACTGAGTAAAATTTATGCTCCCTAGCCATGTAAGCACCTTTGACAAAATGTTTCTTGGGAAGGCAATGTTTTAATATGTGGTAGCTTGAATGGAGATTTGCAAAGTTTACCGGAGCAGACCTTCTAGATAAACTGTGCTGGCAATCTACTGCAAAAGGTGCTAGAAAAATTCTCATTATTCCTTGTCTCTTTTGCTCATGATATTGGGGGGGGGGGGGGGGGGCGGTTGAGGGGCTGCACGAAGAGTGCCACCCCACCTAGGCTTGCTGTCGAAGAGCAAAGCACTAGCACGGTCGCTCGGAGGCGCCGATTTCCTCAGTGGCCGCAGTGCTGGGGCAGGCGGCCTGGAGAGGCGGTGGGTGCCCCATGCTGGCAGCACCGAGGGCATTTGGGCAATGCCCCAACTGTCTGCTGTGGCCAGCCCTGAAGCGGTAAGGGTGTTGGACTAGATGATCGTTGTAGGTCCTTTCCAACTGAAATAATAGTCTAGCGTATTGTGTTGTGTTTGGTTCAGTTCTGGTTTTCTGACTCTCTACCCGGCCTGGTTCCAGAGTACCGAGCAGCCAATGTCTGCGTCTGTTGTTCAGTGTAAGGCCCCAGGTTTTCCGTGAGTATCTTACCGGTTAAGCACCTCACAAGTTAAAAATCCTGGTGAAAGCCCTTGTGCCTGTCCCCAGGCAGGGGTGTCACTGTCGCTACAGTGATCGCTGGGTGCTGGTGCCGGCCCGCGGGGAGGTTTCTCTCTTTTTTTTTTTCCTTCGTAAACTCTCGCAGCCTCCCCCGAGAGAGCCGGGCGGTGCCGCTGCCCCCGAGCACGCCGCACGGAAGCCGCAGCTGGGCGCGACCCGCCGCAGACGCGGGGATTCTCCCTCCGCCCGCCCCGCTCCCGGCCCCTTCCCGCCCGCCGGCGGCCCGCGCGCGCCGCCATTCCGCGGGCAATGCTGCCCCCGCCCGCTCCCGCCGCGCAACTGCACCGCGCGCTGCGGGCCGCGCCGCGCCGGGGGACAGGGCTGGGGACAGGGCTAGGGACAAGGCGGGGGGGACAGGGCGGGGGGACAGGGCAGGGGACAGGGCTGGGGACAGGGCTGGGGGGACAGGCGGCGCGCGGGGCTGGGGCGCGAGCCGGGCGGCAAGGGCGAGCGTGCGCGGCTGGGACGTGAACTTGGTGGCATCCGCGGTGCTTTTTGCAGCGGCGCCTTCGGTCCCCGGGGTTCTGCGCTCGCTCTGACGTCGTGCAAGCACGGGGCACGATAATTATGATCAGCGATTAATGCTAATGATCACCACTGTACGTGAGGGGAACGTACAGTCAACACGCACAAGACCTTACCGTACAGCTTGCTGCATGGCACACCGAGTTTTTCGTTAATTCTGTGTTGCCGGTAACATTGTTGCATGACCCGTTCGCTCCCGCAGCTATAAATACCAGAATTACATTGAAAGCAAATACAGGGACCTGAGTACAACTTACCAACAAGGAGGTCAAGAGAAAAAGGTTGTAGCGTGAACCATTGCCAAAAGGAGAGTTAAAACTTACTAAGAGAAGGAGTCTGCTTTGTCTTATACTTTTTAAAACACTTCTGTTGGTTGCTTTCTCGTGCTGCAGTTTCTTCATATGCTCCCTACACCCACTAACACACCCACCTACACACACTCACAATTTACCAACATATTTTATGTCTTTGCTGAATTAAAATCCACACCGTCATTCAAATAAAATAAAATAAGCAGCTGTGTTCTTTCCACCAAAAAACTAACATTTCCTGACTTGGCACTTGCAAAGCGTTTGAAGGAAACAGGCTGCTGGAGGTACTTTTATACCAAGACATTGCACAGAAGGCCCAGGGCTGGATCTGACGCATACCAGTGCACTTAGGACCACTCTGCTTTGGAAGGGGACCCTTCCCAGGAGGAAGGACCTACAAGTTATGCAAACCATGGCAGGTTGTCTCAGTGGTCCCTGAGAGTCCAGAATAGGCATCAGTTGCCTCTCCGGGCACTGACAGGCAGGGCAGCACAGACTCACATTGCAGGTATTTATTTCAAGGTGTCTCTTCCTACTGGAGGAGTCCTGCTCCCAGCAGTGCCGGCACTGGAGACTGTGGCTAGCATTCAACCCTGCCTGCGGCATCTTCAGTGCTAGCTCCCAGATTCAGACTGAATCCCCAGGTGAAATTTGAAAGGACTCAGCACACAAACAGTAGGAAGGCAGGGCCTAGAAAGAGTCTGCAACAGATTACATATCCCTGTGAATCCTGTGTTGGCCTCCATTCCTGCAGTTTATCAGCCATGGGCCATTGCACCTCACTCTGAAGATCAAAAGGGTTGAAAACAAGACAGCACCTCAAGTTGCCTCCTCAGTGTGAGTAGGTCCCTTTACTGTACCACTCCTTTCTGAGCAAGCATTACAACATGGCTGTGGCAGGAGCCGCTCTCTCAGAGCGTGTCACTGACAGCTGAAGGAGCAAGGCTGCTGCACTGTACAGATGGAAAGCAGATAAAAGAACAGTGACTAATTCAGAGATTCCTTGTCATCTAGTAGAATCCAAACACCTAGTTTACACTCCTGGTTTATTTATAAAACACATTGTGAGACACAGATCCCAAGAATGCATTCCTTAAATTGGCTATGTCAATTTCCCAGGATACTGAGTAGGTACATACCAAGCCAGCTGGTGGGAACAGCTGAAGAAAGGCAGGACTCTGATCCTTCCTCGCAGCTTAGGTGCCTTTCAGAGGTCATAGCCATGAATCCTTTCCTTGGATCACACATCTAAGCCAGGTTGGACTTCGCACAAATCCAACCCAGAGAAACAGACAGTGCTCTCCTCTCGTTTGGCATACAACTCACTCTGATATGTGACAACCATAATCAAATGCTTTTACTGCAAAATTTGGAGAAGGGATTTTGAATCGGTATTAGCTGTTAGAATACTGTAACCATCAATCATTGACCTACTGAATTTCTGGCCCTTGCTGTAAGCTTTAATCAGTCCATCTAGTCTTGGGTGCTTAGTGTCACTGCTGTTGATGGGTACAAACTTCTATGCCTAGGGAGGTGGAGCAGCAGCCAGTGGTGCAGGACAGGGCACAAAAGCTGCCAGCGACTCTGCCAGAAGCCTTTGAAGATCAACAGGAACAGTTTGTGGCAACTAGACTAAACAGGGGGAACGAACTGGGTTTAATCCCTCACTCTAAGAAGGACAAAGATGTATGCTCCACTACAGCTGTGGAACAAAGGAACTCAGGTGGGAAGAAGAGCATTCCAACAAAGCGTACCATTTGCTCAGATGAGTACGGACTAAGACACTGCAGGTCACATTAGTAGGAGCTTGTCATGTATTGATCAACAACTGACAATGATGGCAGAGGACCAGAAAAGCTCTGTTCATAGAAAAACCCGAAACTTCAAACCATGTATGCTATTGAAAGACTGTTTCCTTGCTTATTCTTTTTTAGCATTTGAATATTTTTGTTCCCTTTCAGGAATGGGACAGTGGATAATTATACAAGGAAAAAAGAAAACAAATTATTTCTTTCTGTGTGCTTTTTCTCTCAGTCTTTGCTCTTTCAGGTACAACTCCTCAGTAAAAAAACAAACAAACAAAACCAAAAAACCAACATCACACTTGTTCATGTTTCTGAGCTATTTTGTATCAAACTGTCAATGATACTCCTATTTCCTTAAGAAATCCTCCTTTTCATTGAGAGTTACTGCAATGACATTGGGCTAACCTGTTTTAATACTGATTTGACAGTAAGAATTTATTCCCTGAAGTACATAAAAACTGCTATCAAAGCCCTAATTCAGCAAGACACTTAACATATGCTT